>NW_022147143.1:562500-856779 GCF_002938485.1 Sitophilus oryzae
GTAAAAAAGTTCGTATAAGTGTATGTCCTAAAATGTTTAGTACAAACTATATACAGTTCGGACCACCCTGTATATAGTTTGTTTCAGGTGATGCATATTGTGTAGAGTAATTCAAGGGAGTGCTTGATTTATTTTAGTGTTAATTTTGAAATAAAGTATTAAAGTTTCTCAATAAATAATCCTATTTAACTTGTTTTTGGATTTCCAAATGGAATTACGAGTCTAGGCCTCTCACATGAACTTTTTTAGAGTTGTTTATTAGTTTATAATAGTTATACATACATATTTATGTTTAAGGTGAATAACCTGGATAAAATCCGAATTGCGAATAACTTTTTAGCTGACCTGTAGCATCCATGGGTGGCTGGACTTTTAAAACTTCGTCTGTTTAGCACTAGTAAACTAATGGACGCCAAAACTACATAAATATTACACCTTCATAAAACTGAAACAGACATATACTGAATGTATTTCTCTAGACAGATTTGATATCGGTACAAGATAAACATTAAATTTTTTTACAATAGTTTTTTTGTGAATCTGGCGCCTACTACAATATTTAAAGGAATTTAGATTGATATACTTTTTTCTGAGAGTTCTGAAAACGCCTAAAAAGGGTACCAAAAATAGAAAATTCTTTATTTTCCCAATTTTTTCCATACTTTTTTCGCTATTTTTTGTCCTGACGCCATCTTTTTCGATCATACGGTATAATATTATACAAGGTGGTCCAAATTGTACTCAGGAAACTTCGGCAGCATATTAAATATTGTTCTTTCATTTTTATTTCGATTTTTTCTAAATAATTTTGGAATTAAAGTAAATGCCATTATTGTCAAAAAATTGGCGCCGGGACGCACAAGTTGGTAGGCAGTTCTTTTAGTTTCAAAGTAAAGGAATTTTTCCAATTTTTTTTTATATCAAAAACTGCGACTTTGACTGATTTTGATGTTATTACAAATTTTGTTGCAAATAATATTCCTAATCTTAAATTGAAAACCGCGTTTCGCTAGCTACTCTAATTTTGGAGTTACGATTTTTTAAAATTTTTAACTCCCTCCCATACCCCCTTACCAACCCCCCACCCCCACCAAAAACTAATGGCCAGATTCTCGGGTGCCACAGTATTTTTGTGCCAAATTTGGTTAAAATCGGTTCAGCGGTTTTTGAGTTATCGTGTTACAGACGGACAGGCAGACAAAAAATATGTAGGCAGCTCCCTCTACAAGTAGGAGTCATAATGACATCAGAAACAAATTTATCATGTCAAAAAACTCCCAGAAACCAATTTTCATCCAAATATCGATGTTGGTTCAAAAATTATTTGGAAAAAAAATGAAATTATAATGAAATTTCTAATTCACCCTGTATCTCCGAAACGAAGCCATTTTAGGACACAAATTTACCCGAAATTTTTTACTTATTTTTATCTCCAGGACATCTCAAAAAAAATTATTTTAATTTGTGAAATCTTAACTGAAAATGAACTTAAGAGAATTAAGTAATTAAAAAATCAATGAGAGCGATAATATATCCGGATTGATTTCATTATTTCGGGAGTTTCTTTAATATTTATCGCCCCTAATTAATAAGCCATTAAATGTTAATTCAAAAAAGGGCCAAGCTGCTAGGAATCACAACTTGAAAATAAACGGCGAAGACCTCAAGAAGCGGCTTAAAATCTGCTTAAGCGGAACGAACTTATCAATCATTAAATTCCCATCAATCAATCGTTGAATTTGCAACATCTTCACTTATCGCTTCACGAAGATACTTAGCCACACGCTTAGACCCGATAGACTACACATATCTGGTATTTCCACAACATTTTCCGCTGGTATTTTTCAAAATTATGCTTTAAAATAAATTGGGGTTCATTTTGTAGCTCATGAACTAAGAACACCTAATATTAACACATAAAATATATACAATTTATTATTTATTGTAAATAAAGAAACTCTTTTAGAACATAATTCACAAACAGAATCACTAACCGTATACACATTAATTTGCTGGAAAAGGCTGGGACAATACAATAAAATATTCTATAGAAGAGAGAAACAAGTATTTAGAATTTTAGAATTTAGAATGAGTGGGAGGGGGGTTAATCACTTCGACCTTACAGATCCATTGTGTCCCCCTTTCTTGAATCATAACTCATCATACAGTCCCAGGGCTTTGACAAAAGCCAGTATCTGGGACGGTTTTATAGAGGGTAGTTCTCCATCTCCAATATCAGTCGTACCAAAATTCATGGCACGAATGGTTGTCGTCTCGGCGCACTTAGTGATGAGGTGTAGTGGTGTTTTCCCATCTTCCCCACAGAATCTGCATTCGCCGTTTCTTCTTAGTTTCAATCTACTGAGGTGTTCATTGAGGAGACAGTGTCCTGTTAAAAACCCCGTCACAATCCAAAGGTTGTTCTTACTTAAACCCAGGAAGATCTGTGATTTTTCTTGATCATAAGCCCCCAGAAACTTCTTCGAGTGTCTTAGACCGTTGCAAGATTTCCATTCCAGGTTGCGGATGGAATCTTCCAAGTTCTTGAGTTCCGCCTTGAGTTGGTTACCACTTGGAAAGCAGAACGGTTCTGGTCCAGTTAGTGGAGTGTTCGCTCCTTTCCTAGCTAGATTATTTCCTTTTTCATTGCCTTCTATCCCTTGGTGAGCAGGCACCCAGTGTAGGAGGACTTTGTTTTCTTTGCCTAATTTATTCAGCTTCTCTATGCATTCTTTGACCAATTTCGAATTGATTGATACTGAGTTGATCGCCTTTAACGCTGCTTGACTATCAGATAAGATGGCTATTTCTTGTTTCCGATAGTTCCTATCTAAGATAAGTTGTACGCAACATATAAGTATTTAATTATGTAGTATTCAATTAGTATTTCCATTATTCTCTTAATATTTTTGAATTAATGCTATTAAAGTATTCGTTCCTTCCTCTAGGACATGCGAGGAGGAGGTAGATATCCACTCGTAGGTTGTCAGAGGAGGATGGGAAATACCCAGTCCTCCCTACAACAGCAAAATCCCCATGTATGATGAGTTATAGACTGACAATCGATTTTTAAGCAGTGATTAATCCCTCCTTCCTATGAAATGTTTACTGAAAATTCCTAATTTTAAATAACAGTTTTTTTGTGAAGTTATATTAAAAAGGGCGATTCTTTTAATACAAAAATAACAAGGTCAATCCAAGTATATTTTTTGGGTATTATATTTTTTATGAAAATTCTCAGTGATCCTGATGGAAATTATCCTCTCCGATTTTTTGTTGAAAGCTGATAATTTTAATATTTCTGCTACCCAATTTCAACCCTTATTTTTTTCGGTACGAAAGTATATAAAGAATGCGAACATTCGATGAAATCCAGGCTTCGACCTCAGTTCGGTGGCTAAATATTTGGAAATAAACTTGTTGAAAATATGCCTCGACATTAATTAGAGGAAAGGCATTTTCCAAATATTCCTTGTTAATTATTTTGGTTATTTCCACTCTAATATGTATATCCAATTGTATGGCAGAGAAATAATTTAAATATAACAAATTCAGGGCCTTCGTTATTGTGAAAGCGGTTTATACGAATTCATTTTCAGTCTTCAAATAAAACTAAACAAGCGTGGATATGTTCAAAAATGGTGCGAAAACAACAATTAAAAAAATCAGTTTTCTCACGAAAATAAAGCGCCTAATCATTTAAACGTCAGTATATTCTGAATCTACATAAAATTTCCTACAAATACTAAAATTTTCATATTTTTAATATTATGTTTACTCTCTTTCTAAGATCTGTGAAAATTAGTAAAAAATAGCCAAAAATTGACATTTTTCGACTTTTTTCCAATGAAAATTGCCATGATTTTCGTCATGTCACCGATTTTGATAAAACTGCTATTGTTTACTTATTAATGGTAGAATAAGAAATTATAGGCCATTGTAGTCCTACGAGAACTGTAATAGATGTAGGAGACTTTTAAATCTTCATCAAAAATAGCTGAAAAACAAGAGTCCAAAAAATTAATTTTCTGACTACGTAAAATTTTCTACAAATCCTGATATTTTCATAATTTTAGGACTATGTCTGCTATTTTTCTAAGCCCTATGAGAATGAGTAAAAAATTGCCAAAAATGGTCATTTTTTCGACTTTTTTCCATTATATTATTTCGTATATTTTTCATTTTATTGATTTTATGGAAAGCACTGTTCATTAAAATGTTGTATCCTATGTTATAGGGCTTGTTTCTCTCTACAATTTCCTGTCTCACAATGTACCGTTTGTGTCCAGGAAGGGTTCATGGTTTCATAGATGTCGATTTTCGAAAGAAATCAGTAAGGTATATTATTCCGTATATTTTTCATTTTATTGATTTTATGGAAAGCACTGTTCATTAAAATGTTGTATCCTATGTTATAGGGCTTGTTTCTCTCTACTATTTCCTGTCTCACAATGTACCGTTTGGGATCATAGTTTCAGAAAGAAGTTTCAAGGAAATCAGTACATGTACAGGGTACTTTTTTCCATACATGTCATGAAAATTGCCGATCTTTTTGAAATTGCTGTTATTTATTTTGACCTAGCGACTACACTAATAGATGTAGGTCAATTTTTAACGATCTTGAAAAATGGCTCAGAAACAAGGGTTCGAAAAATCTATTTCAACTCAAAACCAAACCATTTAAGTCTTCTAATGCTTATATTTTCTAAATCTAAATAAAAATTTCCTATAAATGCTGAAATTTTCAGAATGTAATTTTTATGCTTACAAATTTTCTAAGAGCTTTGAAGACGCGTAAAAAGGAGACCAATATTAATAATTTGTATTTTTATATATTTTGAACTGAATTAGCTTAAATATTTTTATTTTACACCCCTTTAAAGTCCTTTGAAGAAGGAAGAATATTTATAAGAAATGTACGTTTGAATGAAGTACTATAAAAATACGGAAATTTGATTAAAATATTTTTATTTATACCAGCAATTTCTCTGGATATTAGCAAAATTCATCCGCTCCTTGAAGAATTTCTTTTGAATAATTAAGTCGAATTCAAAAAATAAAGTTGTAATATTCTCCATGATGTTTCTTCGCCCAACTTTTCGCAACATCATTAATAATGCGAGCCAAAATTACAGAGCTTTAGTAGCTTTAAACGATTCCAGCCCAAACGTACATTTAAAAAAATGCAAAAGTATCTTTATTTGGAGAAGTAATAAAGAAAGTTATAAGGAAAATTGGTTTTAATTGGGCCGAAAATTCAAATATAAACTTTCTTCTACTTTGCAGTAAAATAAATCGACATAATTTTTGTGATTTTTTCTGTATTAAAACATATTTTTATGTTTACTATGGTGTCCGATCTACAAAGTTGATCATTTTTCTCACGACCCCCTCTAAAACTTTTAGGTTATTGTCTAAAAAAAATAACAGACCATTGTAAAGCCTTAATATTCACAATAAACCTTGCCCCAAAGACGATGCATCTCATTTAAGATTTTTCAGATCATGATCCCATTTAAATTACACGGAATTTGTCACTTTTTGCAAATAATTTTTTTTCTCTCGGTCTTGTTCTCTAGCAGCCACGACAATCACATATTCTTGTACAGAATTGAACACTCTACAAAAAAGGCCTCTTACAATTTTCCCATAAACCTACTCCTTCAAAAGTTATTCACGGTTAAAGTTAACCAATCGGTAAATTCCTAAATTCTCCAACTTTTTTGACATAATTATGATTATTTTTGAAACATGACACACACCTATGTTGATTATGGTTTTATTTAAAAGCATATACATTTTAATTAAACTCAATTTGGCTTTGTTCTAATTTCGGACTCGGTACATCACACCTCTACACAATGTGATGTCTCTCCCCTTGAACATGTGGTCGATTGGGATTATGTCGTGGTCGCCTCCTAGTAGGTCTAGAGATTAAAGCTTATCAGGTCTCTGACAACAAGCTTAGTTTTGTCCTCTTGATAAACATTGCGAGATTCTAATTTGGTATGTTTTCTCTTATGTGTTAAGCCAGGCCAGGACCATATTGTTTTATATTGTGGTAAAAATAATCTCACAATCTCAATCTTAGATCCTTTAATTTTTTTTTCTTTAAAAAATTTCGTGAAGCATTTCTCGAAATACTTTCAATGCTTTTCTTATGTTGTACTTGTCTCGGGAAATATTTTGAGAAACGTTTCGATCAGTTTCGACAAACAATCAAGGTCAAACATTGTGGAACATTTCAGAAAAATAAGTAAACATGAAGTATGAATAAATATCATTAGTTTATAATGGAGTGTAATGTAGTACCACTATACAGGGTGTCCCAGAAATAAGTGCAAATATTTTAAGAGGTGATAGATCTCGATAAAAGAAACATTTTTTCTCTTTACCGTTTTTCAAAGAAGTCCAAAATAACGGAGTTATTTTACTTTGAAAATTTCCAAAAAAAAATGATTTTTTGCTGAAATTTTGAGAACCACTCTATCTTTTCTGGATTTTCTTATTGTAAATTTAATCTAATACCTGTGTTGCAATATTATCAAGAAATTATGTTTTTTAACTAAAAACTAAAAAAATTTCCAAAAAATTTCGAATTTTCAAATTTTTTTTTGCGGAAAAAACCTCATAGGCGTGTTTCTGGGGTTGAACTATACTACCAGTTAAAATATTTGCACTTATTTCTGGGACACCCTGTATTAAACTGATATAAAAAATCAAAAACAGTGCATTTAGAAAACAGTTACTGATGGTAGATTAAATTGGCTGTTCCTCTAAGGTTACTCAAGCATATTTCGTCTTAATCATTGTCTAATATTATACAGGGGAAACTTCGGCAGCATATTCTGCAGATAAAAATAAGTAAAAAAGTTCGTATAAATGTATGTGCTATAACGCTTAGTTTCGGAAATACAGGGTGTAGAAGTTTCAATTTTATTTCTATTTTTTCCAAATAATTTCAGAAGTAACGTCAATATTTCGATGAAAATTGGTGTCTGGGAGTTTTTTGAAATGAGAAATTTTATTTTGTAGTCAAAATGACTCCTATTTGTAGTCAATTTATGTCAATGATGACAAGTCCTAATCATTTCGATTCCAAATATCTCGAGAACTATTACTCGTACCTATTTTTCTCAAGAGACCTTTTTTATGTGAAAAATGTGGTAAATGTATATTTTTTACTCAGTAGTTTTATACAGGTACGGACGAAAAGTTATTAGTCTTCAAACCAGTAGGAGTCATATTGACATCAAAATCAAATTTCTCTTGTCAAAAAACTCCCAGATATCAATTTTTATCCAAATATTGAATTATTTCAGAAATTATTTGGAAAAAATCGAAATAAAAATGAAACTTTTACACCCTGTATCTCCGAAACTAAGCATTTTAGGACATACATTTATACGAACTTTTTTACTTATTTTTATCTGCAGAATATGCTGCCGAACTTTCCGGAATACAGTTCGGACCACCCTGTATAGTGCAATTTTTGAAATAATTCATGAATGAATTATTCGAACAATGAACTGTGTTTACGTCGTTCAAAATAATCAAATATATTATCTGCAGAATATACTGCCGAAGTTTCCGAAATACAATTCGGACCACCCTGTATATCAACATAAGACTAGATCTAACTAATGAAATGTTCATTGTAACAAGAGGTATTTTAGAAACATATAGGTTTGCTTATTTCACTGAAATTTATGAAAAAAAGTTCTTTGTTTCGGGTATAGAAGCCCAGACGTCGTGGAAGTAGCTCGAGACAAAACGAAATTGAACGAGACAAAAGGAAACAACCGAAACTTGACAAAAAAATACCTCTATCGCAATTTCACGAGTAGTGTTGAGCCGTTTTGAAGTAATGAAAGTAGGTCAAGACAAACGGAGATAAGCCGAGACGAGCTTGACCTGCTTCGAACTGTTTTCCACATAGTGTAGGGGTTGTATAATATTTTTGGTCAACTGTGCACCCAAAATATTTACTAGAAACTCATTAAAACTAAAGTTGCATAAATCTCAGTTTTAAACTCTATATAACCGCGAACGGATCCGGAACTCTTTTGCCTCTGCCTGGTTTTCATTCTTCTAACAAGCCCTTTTGTTTCTAAATATGTATATACGTAATACTAATGAAATATGGGGACGCGTTGAAGCTAAATAAAATATTATGTCGTACAGCCTCCGGCTAGAGAAATGTTTTGTTTTCGAAAAGCAATTAGTTAATTAAAATTTAAAAAATTGAATTAGTAATTAACTGCACTCTGTTTTATTATTTAAGACCTTTTGCTACAGAAAATCCTGATTTAGTCTTTGTAAAATATGAGGGAAAATGAAACAAAATCCTTTTCATTAATCAGCAAAAGCTATATATAACCGCAAATAAACAGTTTGTCATTTAAAGTAACTTATTAGGGTATTTTGGGAGCAGAGGAGGTTCAGTATTTCCAGAAATTCACTCGTACAGACCTCGACAAAATGATAAACGAGATGATGTAAGAGACGCTATTGTTTTTGAGACCTTTCTCACCTTTCATTTATTAGATTTCTATTTTTTATTATCTTTTTATGATAATTCTGTTTTCTTACTTTAAAGGCTTTGTTTTCCTTAAAAAGTAAACTGTTTTTTTCTTCTTCTTGATTTAATTGGATTGTACTGGATATTCCTGATGATTGTTTTTTATGTTCAAAAATAATGCGAAAACAAGGGTTCAAAAAATTAGTTTTCTCACACAACCAAAGCTTTTAATTATATAATAGCCTATATATTCTGAATCTACATAAAATTTTCTACAAATGCTGATATTTTAATATTTTTAGGACTATGTTTACTATTTTTTTAAGATAGTTCAAAATGGGGAAAAAATAGGCCAAAAATGGGCATTTTTTCGACTTTTTCCATACGTCTCTTTTTTTTTCGATTTTGTTAAAACTGCTGTTATTTACTAACTAAATCGTGTAGAATAAGAACACATATGCCATTGTAGTCTTACGAGAACAGTAATTGATATAGGGGACGTTTTAACCTTTATCAAAAAATGGCTGAAAAACAAGGGTTCTAAAAATTAATTTTCTCGCAAAGCCAATATACCTAAGCCTGCAAAGGTGTATATTTTCTGAATCTGCATAAAATTTCCTACAAATACTGATATTTTCATATTTTTTGGACTATGTTTACTATTTTTTTAAGATATTTCAAAATGAAAAAAAAATAGGCCAAAAATAGTCATTTTTTCGACTTTTTCCGATACATATTAGTCATGAAAATTAGCGATTTTTGTCATGTCACCGATTTTGTTAAAACTGCTGTTATTTACTAATTAAAAGGCGTAGGCTAAGAAAATGTAGGCCATTGTAGTCTTACGAGAACAATAAATAGATTATAGGGGACGTTTTAATCTGTATCAAAAATGGCTGAAAAACAAGGGTTCTAAAAATTAATTTTCTCACAAAGCCAAGATACCGAAGCTTGCAAAGGTGTATATTTTCTGAGTCTACATAAAATTTCCTACAAATACTGATATTTTCATATTTTTAGGACTATGTTTACTATTTTTTTAAGATATTTCAAAATGAGAAAAAAAATGGCATTTTTCGACTTTTTTCCATACATATAGTCATGAAAATTAGCGATTCTCGTCATGTCACCGATTTTGTTAAAACAGCTGTTATTTACTAATTAAAAGGCGTAGGATAAGAAAATGTAGGCCATTGTAGTCTTACGAGAACAATAAATAGATTATAGGGGACGTTTTAACCTGTATCAAAAATGGCTGAAAAACAAGGGTTCTAAAAATTAATTTTCTCACAAAGCCAAGATACCGAAGCCTGCAAAGGTGTATATTTTCTGAGTCTACATAAAATTTCCTACAAATACTGATATTTTCATATTTTTAGGACTATGTTTACTATTTTTTTAAGATATTTCAAAATGAGAAAAAAAATTGCATTTTTCGACTTTTTTCCATACATATAGTCATGAAAATTAGCGATTTTCGTCATGTCACCGATTTTGTTAAAATTGCTGTTATTTACTAATTAAAAGGCGTAGAATAAGAAAATATAGATCATTGTAGTCTTATGAGAACAGTAATGGATGTAAGGGACGTTTTAAGTATTATCAAATTTAACCCAAAAACAAGGGTTCATGAAAGTAATTTTCTCACAAAATCAATGTATCTAAGCCCTTTAGGGTGGATATATTCTGAATCTACATAAAATTTCTTACGAATCCTAAAATTTTCATAATTTTGTAGCTATGTTTACTATTTTTCCGAGTGCCTTGAAAACTTGCAAGAAATAGTCGAAAAATGGACAATTTTTCGAAACATTTTGAGTAATGAGGTAAAATACTGAATTATTATGTTATTTAATATAATGTAACAAAAGATTAGGACTTCAGATGAACAAGCTACAACAATGCTTGTACGATTCAGTAACCCTTAACACTCACGATAATAGAGAGAACCCTTCATCTTAAAACAATAGCTTGCTCTACACGAATTTTCTAGAAATAAATTCTCTACGAAATTTAAAATTGAAGTTTGCCACGGCCCTCTTAGTTTAGTTATCCTTAATGTATTCATCCATTTGCCTATGCTCGCCAAAATAATTTTGTCCTCGACAGTTAGGTAATACCCTATGCATATAGAACTAATATACATAGGTCTGTATTTCGAATTAATTTGCAATTTCATATACGTTTCAACAAATCAGTCAATAATTATGATATGAAATTCTATTTTTGAGCCTGGCTGTCTATCCACTGTTGCTGTATTAAAGATAATGGAATAGAATGCTCCATTATTAAATCAATAATTCGGTTTTCTGTTGCCATATTAAAATCTATTCATCACCAATGTGTTTGTTATTTTATATATACATTATAGGGATATAAAATATCACATAAATTTACATAAAATTTTCTACATATGTTTAATGTTTTTTGAGAGCTCTAGAAACACTAAAAATAGCTGTTGTTATTAACTACACATCATGAAAATGCTTCAAGAGCTCAAAAAATCAATTTTCTCACAAAGTCAAAGCACTTCTTCGTCTTTTAATGCTTATATATTCTAAATCTACATAAATTCTGAGATTTTCTCACAAAAGTGACTATCTGAGACGGGTTTACAGAGGTTAGTTCTGCATCTGCGATATCAGTCTGATGATCAGGTGATGAGATGTTCTAGTGTTTCCCCATTTTCTCCATAGAATCGGCATTCGCCGTTATTTCTTAGCTTCAATCTATTGAGGTGTTCATTGAGGAGACAGTGTCCTGTTAAAAACCGAATATACAGGGTGGTCCGAACTGTATTCCGAAAATTTCGGCAGCATATTCTGGAGATAAGAATAAGTAAAAAAGTTCGTTTAAATGTATGTCTTAAAATGCTTAGTACGGAGATACAGGGTGTAGAAGTTTCACTTTTATTTCGATTTTTTCCAAATAATTTCTGAAGTAACGTCAATATTTGGATAAAAATTGGTGTCTGGGAGGTTTTTGACATGAGAAATTTTATTTTGATGTCTTGTAGAGGGCTACTTGTAGAGGGCGCCACCTACATATTTTTTTTAACTTGAAGAGTAATAACTTTTCGTCCGTACCTGTATAAAACTACCGAGTAAAAAAATATATATTTACGACATTTTTTATGTAAGAAAGGTCCCTCTTGGTAAAAATCGCTACGAGTAGTGTTTCTCGAGGTATTTGGAATCGATACTACGAGCAACCGTTCTCAAGAAATTTAGAATAAAAATATTCAGTACCTGTCATCATTGACATAAATTAAACATGTTGACTAAATCATTATTAGACTGAAATAATAAATTTGAAATGTTTTTTTACCAAAAGTTCAACAGAAACTTCAAAAAAGTTCAGTTATCATCATTTTGTCACAGAAAAAATTATGATTAATTTAAAAAAATAAAAATTTCCCCAACTTATTATTTTAGTGAAATAACTATCTATTCAACGTGTTTATTTTTTGTCAATAATGACATGTATTGACTATTTTTATTCTAAATATCTTGAGAACGGTTGGTCGTAGCGATTTTTACCAAGAAACATTTTTTACGTATAAAGTTACGGAAATGTATATTTTTTCACTCAGTAGTTTTATACAGGTACGGACGAAAAGTTATTACTCTTTAAAACATATGTAGGTGGCGCCCCCTACAAATAGGGGACACCATCCACCCCTAAAAATCCCAGACACCAATTTTCATCCAATTATTGACGTTACTTCAGAAATCGAAATATAAATGAAACTTCTACACCCTGTATTTCCGAAATTAAGCCATTTTAGGACATACATTTATTCGAACTTTTTTGTTTATTTTTATCTGCAGAACATGCTGCCGAAGTTTCAGACAAAGCAGTATGGGGACACAAAGCGTCAGAGGTACCTCAAACGCGCTGTAAAAAAAATGTTGTCACTCAAAGTGATTTCTGGAGGCTGAAACTTTATAGTGACAACGCGCGTATAGACGGGTCTTTACTCAATATACAGGGTGGTCCGAACTGTATTCCGGAAACTTCGGCAGCATGTTCTGCAGATAAAAATAAACAAAAAAGTTCGAATAAATGTATGTCCTATAATGCTTAGTTTCAGAGATACAGGGCGTAGAAGTTTCATTTTTATTTCGATTTTTTCCAAATAATTTCTGAAGTAACGTCAATATTTGGATTAAAATTGGTGTCTGGGAGTTTTTTGACATGAAAAATTTGATTTTGATGTCAATATGGCTCCTACTAATATAGGGCGCCAACTACATGTGTTTTAACTGTTTTGAAGAGTAATAACTTTTTGTCCGTACCTGTATAAAACTACCAAGGGAAAAAATATACATCTCTGTGACTTTTTAGGTAAAAAATATCTCTTTGTAAAAATCGCTACGAGCAACCGTTCTCAAGATATTTAGAATGGAAATAGTCAATACATGTAATTATTGACGAAAAATAAGCATGTTGAGTAGATAGTTCTTTGACTGAAATGATAAATTTGGGAAGTTTTTATTTTTTTAAACTAATCATAACTTTTTCTGCAAAAAAATGATGATAAAACAGTTTCTGTTGAACTTTTGGCACAAAAACATTTCAAATTTATGATTTCAGTCAAATAGATATTCCAAATATCTCGAAAACCATTACTCGTAGCGATTTTTACCAAGAGATCTTTTTTACGTAAAAAACGTCGTAAATGTATATTTTTCTACTCAGTAGTTTCATACAGGTACGGACGAAAAGTTATTACTCTTCAAACTAATTAAAAAATATGTAGGTGGCGCCCTCTACTAGTAGGAGTCATATTGACATCAAAATCAAGTTTCTCATGTCGAAAAACTCCCAGACACCAATTTTTATCCAAATATTGATGGTACTTTAGAAATTATTTGGAAAAAAAACGAAATAAAAATGAAACTTCTACACCCTGTATCTCCGAAACTACATACATACATACATACAGCCGTTACTCGCTGACGAGTATTCGACACACATAAAGAAAATGGTCACGCAAGGCGTTTTCTTTCATGAGCTTTTCTGTGACTGAAAAGCCCGATACGTGATGTTATCTGCCTACCGCACTCCGGACATTCAAAAATCTCATTGCTTTGTTGCCTCTCTACTTTTTGGTTGCCGCTGTTAACTGAGTTTACAACCCTTCTCCATTGAGTTCTATTGTGAGCTGCTTTTTCCCACTCATTCTGCATGTTAATTCCCTTTAAATTTTCGTGGAAAATGTCCTTGTATCTTTTCAGTTGTCCACCCGGCCTCCTCTTACCGTCCACAAGCTCACCGTAAAGCAGAGATTTTGGTATGCGGTTTTCTTGCATTCTGCATACGTGACCAGCCCATCTTAAGCGGGATTTTGTGACCATGACTTCAATACTCTCGCAGTTAGATTTTTCAAGGACCGATACGTTTGAGACATGATGGAACCACCGGACTCTTAAGAGTTGTCTAAGGTGTCTCTGTTGCAACTTGTTCAATGCGTTCATGTGTCGGCGGTAAGGCACCCAGGTTTCGCTCCCATATATCATGGTGGGGATTATAATTGCTCGGTATACTGCAAGTTTTGTTTTTGTACTCAAGTCATGATTGTAGAAAACCCTGTCTTTTAATTTCCAGAATGCTCTTGAGGCGCTACTAATCCTGTGCTGAATTTCAGAGTCAATATTGGCCTTTTCCGAAATCAAACTGCCAAGGTAATTGAATTCCGCCACATATTCGAATAGTTCTTCTCCGATTTTTATAGCATTGTTGTGATCTTCCGGGGGAGTGCACATGATTTTAGTTTTGCCGATGTTCAGCTTAAGGCCCAAAGCCTCGTATGCCCAGGTATATGTGTTCAACATTTCTTGTAATTGTTGTACCGTGTTTGCAACTAGAGCGCAGTCGTCAGCGTATTGAAGTTCTGTGATAAATTTTGTACGTGTTTTTGCCCTGAGTCTTTTTATGTTGAACAGACCCCGTCATATCTGTATCTAATGCCCAATCCTCTCTCCTGCAGTTTGCTGTCCACTATAATGGAGAGCGCTGCCATGAATATGTTGAATAGGAGAGGCGCTAAGACACATCCCTGCCTAACTCCTGTATTTGTTAGGAATGGGTCGCTCAGTGATCCATGATGTGACACTCTTTGACTTGTTGTTGTTATGGAGGCTTTTACACACTGTAAGAAATTTGTTGGGTACACCGAACTTTTCCATAATTGCCCAAAGCGCATCTCTGTTCACAGAGTCGAAGGCTTTGTTAGATCGATGAATGCAACATAAAGTTTAGACTGCTGCTCTTTTACTTTTTCCTGTAGTTGACGGATGGAAAATATGGAATCGACGGTGCCGCGGTTGGTACGAAAACCCGTTTGCGATTCTGGAAGAATTTTTTCTATATGTGGGTGCAGGCGGTTTGACATTATTTTTGCAAGAATTTTTCCGCCGATAGCCAATAGCGAAATTCCCGGTAATTTCCGCAGTCTGATGCACTTCCTTTGTTCTTAAATATATTCACTATATTCGCATTGCGAAAATCCTGAGGTACCTCTCCGCTTTCCCATACGACATCAAAGAGAGCCTTAAGATGACCAATAAGTTCTTTACTTGCACACTTATAGATTTCCGCCGGAATATCGTCACAGCCAGCTGATTTGTTGTTTTTAAGCTGTTTTATGGAGGTCTTTATTTCATGTTCTGTTATTGGGATGTCTAATACATCGAGGCTGTTATACTGAGGTATTGTGTTTAATGCTTCCATATTGGGGTTGTTTTCTTGGTTAAGGATATGGCTGTAATGTTCTTTCCAGCGATTTCTAATTTGTTCTCCGAAACTAAGTATTTTAGGACATACATTTATACGAACTTTTTTACTTATTTTTATCTGCAGAATACGCTGCCGAAGTTTCCGGAATACAGTTCGTACCACCCTGTATACCGATAATCCGAAGGTTGTTCTTACTTAAATCAAATTATATGTATTGTGATAAAACGATATTTGAACAAAGAATAAATGTATATAATTGGAGAGATCTTCTGGAGGTAGTGAGTGAGATATTGTTGATAAATGAGTAGCAGCAAGAGGCGCAGCGTAGGGGACGGCGAGCAAAATAGCGCGTGATCGAAGCGCCGCTTATAAATAGGAAAATAGCCGCGACCGTGTCATTTATTTCCGCCGATAGTCGGTCGGGACTGGTTCCAGAGGGGCCCAGCACCTCCACGACCATCACATTCCGCGCTCGCATCCACATCCCAAAGTCTGGAGAAGAGGACGACATCCGAGAATTGTAGAGCTTGTGGCATAGAGCAGAGCGGAGCGGAGCACAGCGCGCGCACTCCTCCTATTGATCCTCTTGCATCTCTGGCATCCAGAGCGGACCGCTATAGAGGCCACACGTCGCGTCCGTAGCAGCGTGCGTGTGGCAGCGCGCGGTCCAGTGCAGAGGAGCGCAGCTCTCGCTCCAGTCATGGATGTTCCAGTAGCGGACACTGCCACGCTCGCCAGTTAGTTAGTGCTGGTCCTGCCGTGCTTAGTGAGTGAGGTGAGCGCTGGCATGGCGTACCCACCGCTCGAACCCGAACAAGCAGTCGCTTGAGATGGTGCGAAGAAAACACTTTTTGCGGCAGCTGCTCGCCGCAGCTCTACTTCTCATCGTCGTACCAGGTATAAAATTTTCAACTTTTGTCAACTTTGTCAAACTTTTTTTGAACTGCATCCTCCGCATTGTCACTTAAATTCGCACGAAAAACTCCGGAAACCAGTTGAGTTTTTATTGACAAACTCAAATTCATTCACTGTTTTGATCAGTTCAAGCGTGTTCGGCACATAAACAACCCTCTTTGAAATGGATCGATTTTTTATCTAACCAATTCTCACTTCTACGTTTTTTTTTCATTTTTACTTTAGCTTTTGTTTGTCTGTCAGAGACGCTTTTTTTGTGAAAGATAAATTTAGATACCAGTTGCTTGTTATCAAGATACAAACTCATTGGAAATTGAATTTTTTATTTGTTTCTATTGTTATAAATCGAATTGGAGTATTTTTTTGTATTTTATAAACCTTATTAAGTTAGTTTGTGACAGTTTCTTTCTTCTATTGCTTGTATCTTTTCTTCTGGATTGCAGTAAGAGTTGCAGTTTATAATATTATGAAAATTAACTCTGTTAAATCATCCTGCCTGTCTATTATACGGTTCTATTTGCCAGGAAAGAATTTAAAGAATGAATTCTCATCATTGCAACTGGTCTATTAAAATTGATTTCATGTCCTACTGCACTTTAGGAGCAGACATTTGCATTTTAGTTTTTTTTTATTTATACTAGGATACTAATCTTCTGTAATAAAACAAGAAATTAGGTACAATTCCTTTATCTTCCATGTCAATATACCAATTTAAACTGATTTCTGATTGGGAAGTGTTCGAATATTATCACATAACTACCTTCTATTAAAGCGATCGATTTTTCAACTAACGAATTCACAGTTAGACGGAATATTAAAGTGAAATTGACCAGTTGATTGTTTCTGTTAGAAAATGAACCTATCTGAATTGGTATCTCGATTTGAAGCCAACGAAAGATTTCATAATATCCAAAGCTTTTATAAAATTCCTTGCCTTTTTTGGTATATAAATTAAAAATTTAAATTAATATATTTTATATAATATTCAGAAGAACTCTTGTGAAAGATTTATTTGGTCACAAGAACAAGAACAAAAATTTAATTAAATAATTAACACACCTCAACCACAATGCATAATAATAAATTAATGAATTTACCCAACGTGCTAAAAGGTTCATGGTGTAAAATATTAATTTCCACAGGTGTGGAAATACTGATATTGGGCTTTTATCACTTGGCATTTACGTATAACCTTTATTTAATTGAATTTGCAATAATTGTGGACAAATATTTTATTGTGTGTAATTATTTAAATAAATTTAATTAAAAATATACTTATTATCTAAGTATAATTTTATTACTTATGTATTATGTTGTTTTCTTTTTGTTTAATGTTATTTGCGCAGATTAGTTTATATTCATTCTCGATTGGTTGGGGAGGAGTCTAAGGTGTGGCAATCACCAGCTGCGTGAGGCTACTGCGCAAAGCGCAGAATTTTATAATAATTTTGCGTCCTTCTTACCTTAACTATTATATCTTTACATTTTTTTAAGCCTCATATTTTTACGTGTCCTTTTGATCTTATTTCAAATGCAAAAAATATATATTTTACGAAAAAACTTCAGAATTCGACATATTCGAAGTAAATAACAGATATTTTCATAGAAAATATAGGGCCCTATGTCCGATAATAAAAACAATGTTTTCAAAGGTATAATCTTGCCTTTTCAAGTCGAAATACTTGCGTGTGTTTTTGCTTATTTTAAGAAGACGTTTTGAATTCCTTCTGTAGTTAAAGAAATTGTTTGGAGAAGTTCGTAAAAAGAACTTCCTTGAATTTACTATAAAAGTTTTTACTAAACATGAAGTTAATTAATTCAAGATGAAGTTAAATTAATAGAGAATTGACGCTTATTATGTATATTTTTTTAATGCTCAAAACCCTTCAGTGTCAGAGATTTAATATAATTTTTCGATTTATATTTAATGCTTCTCGAAACACTCCACATAAAATCACTTTTATTAACTATAAAATTATATATTCAATAAAGGAAATTAACTATAAATATATTTTATGTCGTTCTGAACTGTTCATTTAATTTTATTATTGAATCGGTATATTAAAAGAAATGGCGCATTTTGAATTTAATAAAAATAAAATCTTGCGGTACAAGCATCATTTTTACTTAACATAAACGGCTGTGTTTTGAATCAAAGCAATTATTATGGCTGTAAAATACCAAAGTTCTACTTGAAACGTCATAGAACTCGTCGAGTAAGCTAAAAACTGCATAAACGTTGTTTTTGAAGCTTCGTTTCGTACCTGAGTCGAAGCAATTAGTTTGGATGCAAAAAGGCTGCACATTTCTGACAGCAAACTTTCAGCCTGCGTTGTTTTCAGGCTATTTCAGGCCAATATTAAATTTGTTTGACGAAGTGTATCTAAAAGCTTTTTAAGTAATTATTTGGGGCGGTATTTCATTTTTAAAAGACCCGAAAAGTCTAAATGTACGGCAGTCAGTATATTTTTACCGACCTTTTACTTTGCTAGATTAATGGAGGTCTTCTTTTGCACTTTAATAGCTTTAATTAAGTTTTTGACGTGTATAAGGTTTGGTGCGCCGTATCTTTATAAATTATGCAGAAATAATTCATCAAACTGCATATTAATATAAGTTTTTGCATCCTTTATGCAACATTACGTCGATTAAATTTGTGCAGGCATTTTTTATTTAAATTAACACATTAAACTCGACAATGGCTTTAATTTTTGAAACGGGTTTTTTATTTCGATGCTGAAAATTTGTTCCTGCCTCGCCAAACAAAACGTCACATTTGCATTCATTACGTCCTCTGTTATGTTAAAACCTCTGGAAATATCATAGGGCTCTATGTAATGAGATATATTATTAGTTATCCTTGGCGAATATTATTATATACTCACACATAGTTACGCGAGAACAGAAGAAGTAGAAAATTGGAACAATAAAAAATTCGGAGTTGGAATTTGCAAACGTACCTATTTTTTTTATGAAATGAACAAAATTCTTACAGCTTTAGTGTATATTAATAAATAATACTTTCTTGCCTTTAGCTGTGTATTTTTTTCTAATTTCGAAAAATCGAAAGTTGAGAAAAAAAAAAGTAAAAAGAAAATTGTTTTGCTTGTCGTAAAGGGGGGAACCAAGCTCCACTCCCACAACCCGTTTCTGGGCCTACCCTTCATCAGGTGGGCTGTCCAGGGGCTGGTTTTCACCGATACGGCAAGTAAAACTTCTTCTATATCAACAGACGATGTCGTAAAGTGTCGGTGAGATATTAGTGCATCTCCCGTCAAAAGATGGTAAAGAGCGTTTTTCGGCACGCTCAAACATATATGAAATGAACAAAATTCTTACAGCTTTAGTGTATATTAATAAATAATATTTTCTTGCCTTTAGCTGTGTATTTTTTTCTAATTTCGAAAAATCGAAAGTAGAGAAAAAAAAATAAAAAGTAAAAAGAAAATTGTTTTGCTTGTCGTAAAGGGGGGAACCAAGCTCCACTCCCACAACCGGTTTCTGGGCCTCCCCTTCATCAGGTGGGCTGTCCAGGGGCTGGTTCTTACCGATACGATATTTGAGCGGGCCGAAAAACTAAGTTTCAGCATTCTACACGAAAAATTACATGAATTAAATTTGTGCAGGCATTTTGTTAATTTAAATCCATCCTACGTGTTGAAATACGTAGTGACGTGACGTTTCAAACTACAGTTTTTCAAGCATGTCCTTCAAATCCTTCAATTTGAAACCTGTTAGTAAGAAATTTCACTTCAACTATGCGCACAAAGTGCACACACATTTTTTTTTAATATTGCGTACGATTAAAGTTAACGCTTACGCATAATCTAAACAGATTATTCTGTATATTTTAGCATAATTTTATTAAAATACCCTTCCAAGTTCAAACTAACCATTACCCATCATTTTCGACAGCTCGTTTATCATAATAAACCAGATAATTTAAAAGTGTAATATTGTATAACCTAATTATAAGTTAATTTATTGAGTTTAATATTGTTTTACACAACATTTCATTAACTCTAAGTGATTTTAATGATTTTACGTTAAAATTTAAAACTACTAAATATATTCGAAATTATTTATTGATTTATAAACTTCTTTAAGATGTGATGTTCGGGGAGAAAAAGAAGCAAAGACATTTTTATTTTCTTTTATAGCGACTTGATCGTAATTTCTCTCTTCTTTAAAAATGCGATATTGTTCAGACAATTTTAAACGTGCATTTCAGAGAACACCATTGTCCTTTGTTAGCGTTTGATACGCATGTCAACTTTGTAAGCTCTTCTAGCTGTCACTTTGATTTTTTTTACTCCAGTAGTCCCGGAAGTGTGCTGCTTTTAAATAATCTTTTCTTATTTCAACTCTGTAAAATTCCGTTCTAATGAAAAAAAGATTTTATATTCGATAAAAAAAACTTTTCGATATATTCAAGCCGGTTTACGGTTTTGTGGTCCATATACCGGGCTAGTACTCAGGCAGTGCCACAGGTGTCGTCATTGTTTCGATGTAGCTGCTATAAAGCTGTATAGAATGGGAAAGCCAGACTCGCGATATTTGATTGCTTCAGAAACGGCTCTCATGAGAACAATATAAACTTGAGATTTGTTAAAATACAAATATAGATGTACAATGTACATAATATACAGTATGTCCCCGTATTGTCTTTACAAGAGGAACAACTTTTTTATTATTGATATTTTGAGAAAAATGCTTTCTTCATAAAAATCTTTGCTTGTGCTAAAATGGTTAATCCCGTTTAAACTTTTCCAAATTTCCATACCGTTTTAGAGAAAATTTAATTTTTTTAGGAAAAAAAATTCAATCATATTATCATATTTTGTTAATTTTCTCTAAAACGGTATGGAAATTTGGAAAAGTATAAACGGGATTAACCAGATTAGAACAAGCAAAATTTTTTATAAAGAGTGGATTTTTTTCAAAATGTCAATAATAAAAAGGGTTTTCCTCTTGCAAAATCAATCCGGGGACATACTGTATGTATTTTTTGTTTCAAAACTAGGCTAGAATCGGAGCTGCATCAAGTCAGTTTTAAAAGACTTAAATTTTAAGTCTCAAGTCATTTCTAAAATCAAAATAAGTTAAATCTTAAGTCAATGTCAACATAAAGTTCAAATGATTTAATTTTTGATTTAAATCATTTTATTTCAAGTAATTTTTGTAAAGTCTTAAATCAGTTTAACGTTGTTTAAGTTGTTTTTATGATTTAAGTTTATATTTTTGACTTAAATCATGGTTATCTTCAAGTTAAGTCAGTAAAATAACTTAAATCAATACAATTACCCCCAAGTAAAGACAACCAGAATTTATTTTAAATATTAAGATTAATTTTGTTGTATTACCGATTTTCTTATTATCTGGATGTTATTAATTTATTGTAAGTAGATATGAGAATAAAATCACTTAAAATAAAACGATTTATTTTCACAACATCTACAAACAATAAAAAAATAGACGCATCAAGAACAAAAAAAACTCTGGCTTAAATCTTTTCTAAAATTTAAACTTAAATATTTTAAAAGATTAAGCGAAATGACCTAAAACTTTTTAAATTTCGGAATAAAGACTTAAATCACCAATCATTTTAAAAATGATTTAAAGTCAAATTACTGAAAGTCATTAAAATGATTTAAATCAAAAAAAGACTTAAGTTTTCCGTGAGTTTGCATCTCTGTACGGAATATTTAATGTACTTACAATTCGTTGAAATTGAGTTAATCACAATTCTTGTAATATACCGAGACAATCATTGCGAGACCTGACAAAGTTTCAGTATTACCTTAACTCAATCAAAATTTTCATTGTTTGACGCTTCCTCAACCTATCTTATTAAGAGAATCCGGGATGTTTGAACTTTGTTAACTATAGCTGGAGACTCTCTCACGTCAACTGATATCTATTAAAGTTCCTTACTGACAGCAATATACACGACATTTATTGTTATTCATTAAATGATTGTAAGAACATATTTTTTTTTGGACATAAAAAATAGATTAATTTTTTTATAAGTCTGATCCGGTATTAAAATACCGACTTATTAGGTGTTTCTGACATGCTACGAAAATTGAAATGTTTTTAGAGGTTTTGGTAGTTAAATTAGTTACCTATATTTCCAATTATGCCTGTCTCGATCGCAAAAAATGATTAGTTTCTGTACATAATGCTTGTTAGGATGCTTGTAAATGTATTGCGAACTTGTAATTAAATTCTATTATTAAACTGTGTAGGTGGTAAAGCTCCCTTTTGCCACAAGCATTAATAGACATTTTTAGAAAATTTGTATACGAATGCAGTTTGATTTAGCCCACTTGCATTATTCATGATATTTTTATTGAAGAACTCTACAACCTCTAAATATAGAATTAAAAAAAAATATAATGGCGATATACATTAGGGAGTCTGTTATTTACAAAGTTCATCATTTCTCTCACGACGCTCCCTAAATGTTTAGTTTATTGTCTTAAAAAAATAACAGTCCTTTGTAAATCTTTAATATTCACAATAAACCTTGCCCCAAAGACTAATAAGTAATTTGCCACTTTTGGCAAATAATTTTTTTCTCTCGATCTTGTTCTCTCGTAGCCATGACAATTACACATTCGTATACAAAATTGAACACTCTACAAAAAAGGTCTCTTACAATTTTTCGATAAACCTACTCCTTCAAAAGTTATTCACGATTAAAGTTAACCACTCGGTAAATTCCTAAATTTTTCAACTTTTTTGACAAAATTATGATTATTTTTGAAAAATTTAGTCTATTATTTGAAAAAAAGTAATTTTCGTGATACCATGATAAACAATTTTGAATGCTGAAAAACTATTGAATGCGATAGATTTGTTGAAAATGGTTGAAGCTTTAAAAGTGAATAATGATGAAGAGTTCGATGTTTCTAAACGCTTTATTTTTATCAGGATGATTTTAAATTCACATTTGTTACTATAGAGTTCAATTCTGTACAAGAATATATGATTGTCATGGCTGCAAGAGAACAAGATCAAGAGAAAAATATATTTGCAAAAAGTAACAAATTCCCATGTAATTTAAATCGTCTTTGGGGAAAGGTTTATTGTGAATATTAAGGGTTTACAATGGTCTGTTTTTTTTTAGACAATAAACTAAAAATTTAGAGGGCGTTGTGAGAGAAATGATCAACTTTTTAATTAACGTACACCCTAATATACATGGCGATCAGTCATTTTAATATCAAAAATGACCATCTAACGCACTCTTTCGTTTATAATTTAATGGAGAACATTGTACTAGCCTAACAGAGCCCCAGATGTGACGCGGTGTTGATAAAAAGTTATCAATTAAGTTATCCATTTTCATGTTGACGCTCGGACGACAGTTTTTATATTTAATTAAACGAGTTTTTTGGCGAAAAATCATCGCTCTCGAATGATTAATGTTTGATTGTCCTGCGAGCGACAGGAAACGCCGAACGAATGGTAAGTGGGTTAGACATATCCCCAAATGACAATAAAGTCCTCAAATTGTAAAAAAAGTTTTTAGGGAAGGGGGGTAGGCAGGAAATTGGGTTCGCGAACGAATAGACTTCATTTTTAGGATAAAAGAAACTTAGGCCCTAAAAAAGGACTTCGTTATGATGTAGATAAAGGAACCGTTTAACTGTCAAGCAGTTCTAATAAAAAAATTGGTCTTTAACCACGCGGCCACCGAGGACTTGAAAGATTCCATGTAAAATTCTTACTTAACAGATATTATTTAGTGAAAGTACTTTTTTATTTATAAACATTTATTTAATTCTGTTTTTAGTATTTGTTCTTATAGCGGCAACATAGATACATTATCTGTAAAAATTTCAACTGCTCACTTGACCAATTTTTTTGTTTATTGTTTCATAGCACTCACTCATATAATACTCTACAAATTGTACTTAATTTGAATAATCCTTTAAACAGAAAGGCTCATTTAGCTCCTCTGAGCTTAAACTTATTAAGACTGGCATGAAGGTTGTTCTCCAATCGAAAATTGAACCTGCCCAAACTAAAAGCCTTTTAACGTGTACGCTATATAAATCTTTTGTTGTTTATCCATTGAAACTCTCCCAAATGCCGGCTGGCAGGGCCTTGCCGTTCACTTACATTACATTTTATGCACCACAGAGTACAAAGTAATGTATGGCTTTGGCACAGATACATTTTCAATTTGGTTAAGAGCAGTTTATAATACAAGAGCCTGCCGGCGACCTGGCGAGCTTTGATTTTTTCCTTTATTAATGTCCGATGATTTAATGTCCACGTCAAGGGTCCTGCATTTTAGATCGATTTTCGATTAACAAAATGGCTTTGCTGGAGCTAAAGGGCGATAAAATTGATTTTATAACCCTTGCAGCATGTTCGTTGTTTTGTTGAAATATTCATTCATCTCACCATCATCAAGAATCCCTTATAGTCCAGGAGGGAGTGAAGATTTTCGGTACTTATTTTCCCAGTCAGCAAACTTGAATTTTATATACAGGGTGGTCCGAACTGTATTCCGGAAACTTCGGCAGCATATTCTGCAGATAGAAATAAGTAGGGTGTAGAAGAAAGATA
The DNA here is from genome assembly GCF_002938485.1 of Sitophilus oryzae. Taxonomy (NCBI): domain Eukaryota; kingdom Metazoa; phylum Arthropoda; class Insecta; order Coleoptera; family Curculionidae; genus Sitophilus; species Sitophilus oryzae. Next base: position 587,261 of record NW_022147143.1, read on the forward strand.
CAGGGTGTAGAAGTTTCATTTTTATTTCGATTTTTTCCAAATAATTTCTGAAGTAACGTTAATATTTGGATGAAAATTGGTGTCTAGGAGTTTTTTGACATGAGAAATTTGATTTTGATGTCAATATGACTCCTATTTATAGTGGGCGCCACTTACATGTCTTTTAACTGTTTTGAAGAGTAAGAACTTTTCGTTCGTACCTGTATAAAACTACTGAGTGAAAAAATATACATCTCCGTGATTTTTTACGTTAAAAATGTCTCTTAGCAAAAATTGCTGCGAGCAACCGTTCTCAAGATATTTAGAATAGAAATCTTGTCATTATTGACAAAAAATAAACATGCTGAGTAGATAGTTATTTTACTGAAATGATAAATTTGGGAACTTTTTATTTTTTTAATCATAAATTTTTCTTCGAAAAATCCAGGAATCCAAAAAACAAGGTTTTAGTCCATCCGTCCGTCATCCAAAAATTTCATTCGCCAATAACTTTGTAACAATCAGAGATACAAGAAAGTTGTATTAATAAATGTCAAATATTTATGGTAGGAAATTAAATTCTCTACAAAATCGATCTCTTGACTTTATTTTGTATCTCCCTTAGTTTTTGAGTTATAGCAATAAAAAAAGCTGGTCAAGGTGACTTGTCCTCAACTTCTCATCATGTGAATGTGTTTGGATGTAGAGCAATTTTCAGCAAAAATTTGCCGATGCATAATACGGTATATAAAATTTCTCTCTGTCAATAAAAATGAATAAAAATTGTCCAGAAACTCATTTTTTTAAATATTTTTCCATACACATAGTCATAAAATATTTACACAAAATGACTGATCAACAAAATCCTTTTTCGATGCTTTTAAAGGTAATTTTACTGGCTGTTATTTTAAGTAACTAAAACGCATTTGCTTTAACAGAATTTTCGATGATTACAACTATAATCTAAATAATCTCGCTTTTTAATAAAGTAATTGACTGGAATTTAACACATTGAATAATTCAATGTAAATATTAACAGATCTTTTTTAAAGTTAAAGACATCACTTATATATTATTCCGGTAAATAAATTATTAAAAATATTATAATGGCAAAACTTCAGCGAAATCTTTGGAGTTGCACTGGCTCATAAAATTTAAGGAAATCTCTAAAACTTTTCTAATATTTTAGCTAGGTTGTGTTACTGCCGCACCTTGTATAACCCGTTGACCTAGATCCATTTTCAATTTTTCTTGAGTCGACTTTACTTTAAAATACAAAAGACTAGGACAACAGAGGATTTTCCATTTTAATAAATTTGAAGGATTATGTTTATTATTAGTTAAAAAAACTTGTCATTTGCTTTCAGACAGAGCAGTATGGGGACACAAAGCGTCAGAGGTACCTCAAACGCGCTGTAAAAAAAAATGTTGTCACTCAAAGTGATTTCTGAAGGCTGAAACTTTATAGTGACAACGCGCGTATAGACGGGTCTTTACTCAATATACAGGGTGGTCCGAACTGTATTCCGGAAACTTCGGCAGCATGTTCTGCAGATAAAAATAAACAAAAAAGTTCGTATAAATGTATGTCCTATAATGCTTAGTTTCAGAGATACAGGGCGTAGAAGTTTCATTTTTATTTCGATTTTTTCCAAATAATTTCGGAAGTAACGTCAATATTTGGATTAAAATTGGTGTCTGGGAGTTTTTTGACATGAAAAATTTGATTTTGATGTCAATATGGCTCCTACTAATATAGGGCGCCACCTACATGTGTTTTAACTGTTTTGAAGAGTAATAACTTTTTGTCCGTACCTGTATAAAACTACCAAGGGAAAAAATATACATCTCTGGATCTTTTTACGTAAAAAATATCTCTTTGTAAAAATCGCTACGAGCAACCGTTCTCAAGATATTTAGAATGGAAACAGTCAATACATGTAATTATTGACCAAAAATAAGCATGTTGAGTAGATAGTTTTTTGACTGAAATGATAAATTTGGGAAATTTTTATTTTTTTAAACTAATCATAACTTTTTCTGCAAAAAAATGATTATAAAACAGTTTCTGTTGAACTTTTGCCACAAAAACATTTCAAATTTATGATTTCAGTCAAATAGCTATTCCAAATATCTCGAAAACCATTACTCGTAGCGATTTTTACCAAGAGATCTTTTTTACGTAAAAAACGTCGTAAATGTATATTTTTCTACTCAGTAGTTTCATACAGGTACGGACGAAAAGTTATTACTCTTCAAACTAATTAAAAAATATGTAGGTGGCGCCATCTACTAGTAGGAGTCATATTGACATCAAAATCAAGTTTCTCATGTCGAAAAACTCCCAGACACCAATTTTTATCCAAATATTGATGGTACTTTAGAAATTATTTGGAAAAAAAACGAAATAAAAATGAAACTTCTACACCCTGTATCTCCGAAACTAAGTATTTTAGGACATACATTTATACGAACTTTTTTACTTATTTCTATCTGCAGAATATGCTGCTGAAGTTTCCGGAATACAGTTCGGACCACCCTGTATATCGATATTCATTAATAGTTTCCCACAGAACAAAATATTTTAATTTTTTTGGATTTGTGACTATATATTATTGATATTTAAATATAAACATTATAGGAAAGATATATTTTTAAACATGTAGTTTATAAGTGATGCAGCAAAACGGTCTGAAATAAAAAAAAAACATGTTTTTTGCATAAAGCAGTTTTAACCAAGTTTTTACATGTATAAAATTCATCGCAGAACTTCAATACGCTGATGACTGCGCTCAAATTGCAAAAACGTTACAGCGATTACAGGAAATGCTCAACACATATACCTGGGCATAGGAGGTTTTGGGCCTTAAGCTAAACATCGACAAAACTAAAATCATTTGCACTCCCCCGGAAGATCACAGCAATGCTATAAAAATCGGAGAAGAACTATTGGAATATGTAGCGCAATTCAATTACCTCGGCAGTTTGATTTCGGAAAAGGTCAATATCGACTCTGAAATTCAGCACAGGATTAGCAGCGCCTCAAGAGCATTCTGGAAATTAAAAGACACAACATCTACAATCATGGCTTGAGCACAAAAACGAATTGCAATGAGTCATGAAGCGATGAGATTGTTGCCTCTGAGATTGTGCTTTTCAGTCGCAGAAAAGCTCATGAAAGAAAACGCTTTGGGTGACCATCTTCTGATGCGTGTCGAATACTCGTCAACGAGTAATGGCAGTATGTATGTATGTATGTAAAGAGACTAAAATGTACAGGGTGAGTCAACGATAGAGTAAAGTCCATTATCTCATTTGTTTCGAGGTTTACAAAAAAATATTAAATATAAAAGTTATAGAGATGGTTAAGATACACATTTTAAAATTATTATACAGTATACAGGGTGCTTCAAAAAAGTGTGGCGAATATAACATATGTTTTTTTAAATGCAACACCCTATTTTTTATTTTATTTTTAGATTCTGCGTAAAATTCCATTACTTTTTTCTTTTTTATATGTAATGTTATATAGCTAAAATTAATAGTTTTTGTTATATTTAAATTTGTTTAAACAAATGTTAGATTGCAGTGGGTTAAAAAATTGTCAATGATGGCATTGATTCTGAAGTTGAACAACTAAAATTTGGTAGGAGAATTTTATAGAGATATAGAAAAAGACCTATGTAAAGATATTTTAGTTAGATGTTACAGGGTGTTCAAAATATATTTAGGAATTTCAGCTAATTAAAATTAAGGAATTTCAATTTTTTTAAATGGTACACCCTATATATTATCATTTTTTCTGATAGATTTTACCAAACTCTTCAACTTTTGTTAAGAATGTCATATACCTATTTTTATTAGTTTGCGATTAATTCCAATTTTTCTATTTTTACCCATATTTTTATACAATTGCGCTATAACATCATAGTTGCCATGACAAAAGTAATAATTATGACAATTTCATGTCTGTTAAGCAAGTTAAGTTTAAAATTTGAATTTTAGTTTAATTTGTTGTAATAAGTATAAATGGTAGAGATAACAGATTTTCTTGAAATGAATTAGTCAATGTGAATGATATACACGGACAAGCTTAGAAAACCACATTTTTTGGTTCAGTACTATTTATTATATAGTACTTTGCTAACTACTATAAGGATAGATGTATATTATCTAGAAAACATCTTCATGTATCATTTAACTAAAATATCTTTACATATATCTTTTTTTTCATCTCTATAAAACTCTCCTACCGAATTTTAGTACTCCAACTTCAGAAACAATGGCACCACTGACAATTTTTTACCACACTGCAATTTAATATTTGTTTAAATAAATTGAAATATTACAAAAACTAATAATTTTAGGTATGTAATATTATATATAAAAAAGTTATGGAATTTTACGCAGAATCTAAAAATAAAATAAAAAATAGGGTGTTGCATTTAAAAAAACATATGTTATATTCGCCACACTTTTTTGAAGCACCCTGTATACTCTATAATAATTTTAAAATGTGTATCTTAACCATCCCTATAACTTTTATATTAAACATTTTTTTGTAAACCTTGAAACAAATGAGATAATGGACTTTACTCTATCGTTGACTCACCCTGTATAGTCGAAATGTTTCTAATTTGAAGGTTTAATGCTATTACTGTTCAATCGAAAGTAACAAATTAACAAAACACAATTAAACGTTCGAAGATCGAAGAAAAACGAATTGAAAGCGAAATAAACAAAAACCTTATCAATTATTTTTTGTGAAGTGTTGCGAAATAAACAACAGTTGGAAATAAGCCCGAATCAAATCAACTTTGCCCGTTTGTTGGAGTTTATTAAATATTTATCTGCAGAGTTGGCCCTAGAATTTATTATCGATTCCTGGTAAATTGCAAAGAGTAATGTTTTGCCACAATAAAATTGAGAGTCAACGATAGAGTAAAGTCCATTATTTCATTTGTTTGGGGGTATATTAAAAAATGTTAAATATAAAAATTAAAGGGAAAGTTATGGTACATATTTTAAAATCATTAGAGAGTATACAACAGGGTGTCCGTTATTTATTATTATTAAGAAATATCAAAATCCAACTAAAGAATGTTTATTAAAATAAATCAGCTATACTTAAATAGTTTAAACTTCATTAGACTTGAAGATTTCTTAATTCCTAACCTTAACACCATCAGAATCGTATATTTTTACAGTAATAGATTAAATTTTTTAAAAATAATCATAATTTTGTCAAAAAAGTTGAAGAATTTAGGAATTTTACCGAGTGGTTAATTTTAACCGTGAATAACTTTTGAACGAGTAGGTTTATCGAAAAATTGTAATAGACCTTTTTTGTAGAGCGTTCAATTCTGTATAAGAATATGTAATTGTCATGGCTGCGAAAGAACAAGATCGAGAGAGAAAAAATGAATTGAATTTATCAAAAAAAATATCAAAATCAATATTTTATTCTCTGTTAATTTTTTTTTGAAATTCTCTACTCTCTCGGTTATAACAGACCAGCTTATGATACACATTTGTTTGTAAAACACGTTAGAGTCTAACAGAACGTATAAAAAAATCTTATAACTTTTAATAAAGCAGGAGTTAAAATAAACCTTTCGAAAGATCTATTATTTTAGCAGATTAGAAGAGAATAAAATCAATATAAGATATAATTAATAAAAGTCTTTGCTTTTTCTACGTGATATTGCTTTAATAACTCTTCTGAACGAAATTATAGCTAATTTTTAAAAATAATTAATACTTAGGAAAATGTAAACGATTTATTTGGATTGCCTTTTTCAGTCGGATTAGCAAAGGAAGAAAACCAATAATATATTTATGTGTGGGTATAAACGTACGGTACATTGGTAAAGTTATAAATAGAGACATAAAAGTGGAGTTCACAATCTAAGTTAAATGCCCTATGATCATTTCTTCTTGCTTAGCTTTGAATTTACGATTACATAGCACAGAAGTCCCGTTTCCAATTTTATTGGCGCTTTAACGGGCAAGGCTTAAATAAAGTTTATTGCCATATGGACACAACAGATGTGTAGGCTCGTGTGTACCAACGTAATAAAAAAATATTTCCAATATTTCTTTTTATTCTGAGGTTTCATGATAGGACACTTTAGTAGAGTGTTAAAAATAAAGCGATTTAATATCTCGTATTTATTTCTTCGTCTATAAAAAATGTACTAACCTAGTTAACATATTTAAATTTATTTTTATAACTATAATATACCGGGTGCGTCTCAAAAGTGGCTCACTTCTATAACTTTTTTATTTTTTCAGGTAAAAAAACGAGATTTGGTATGTGACATAAATTAGGATTGATTGACATATTCAATTGTTTTTGGTCACTTCCTGTTTTAACGGAAATGAACTTTTGACATTTTCGCATATGGTTTATTTGTAACATGCAGTTCATAACGACAATTTGACTTGAAATACCAAGTGTGTGGTACCAAATTATTCGTAAAACAAAGCTTTTTCCAAATATGCTAATGAGCCACCTTTATTCTATTTGAAAAAATGAGATATGATTAAAAATATGATTAGGGTCTCTTTTAACCGGCCAAGACTAGACATGAAAAATATTGGACGATCAAATTTATTTTTCCAAGGCTTCTTGATAAAAATTAGTGTTTTTAACACAGCCATGGCAGTCTAGATTGAAATTTAAAATATGATTTTTTAAGCGAAAATGTCAAATGTTGATATGATATGTCATTCTATTCAGATTGTCAATTTCTATTGAATAAAATAAAAATATCTCGAGGGTACCATTTAACAATCAAAAGTTGTAGTCATTTCTGGTGAAACAAGAAGTGACCAAAAACAATGCAATACATCAATCAATCCTAATTTATGTCATATACTATCATACGAAACCTCATTTTTCTTATCTGAAAAAATAAAAAAGTTATAGGGGTGAGCCACTTTTTAGACGCACCCAGTATACGTATAAAAATGGTAATTTTAACGAACAAATATTTAACGACTTCACAATTTGGTTCATTACGATGCACACTTTCTTAAAAAAAAGAACTATAATAATGGAGCTTCCAAATTGTTCCTTAGACACCGCTGGTAACGACCAACGAAAAGAATTTAAAATCTTTTTTTACAAAAATAAAACTAAGCTCTGAAGGCGCTTCTACCAATCGAAGCCTTCCCTTCGTTTAACTTTTATTTAATTTTAATTATTAGGAAGTATTTTTCGCAAATTTTATTTTTATACTTTTACGAAAAGTAATTTCCAACTCTTTTCCTCGAGATATAAAAATTATTTTTTAATGTATATACATATAAAACAGGTCTATAGATGTATTATATCTTTGTGTATTGCTGAATCTTTAAAGATTAGAGAGTGTAATTCTGTTATTGGGCCAATCTCAAAAGCCTATTTGTTTGTGTATTTATTCCTTTCTCCAAAGGAGCTTTGAGCTTTTTTTTACTGTCGGAAATAATTCTCCTTTTGATTTTTTTGAATTCTGTAGTAGGTTTGCATGGGCATTGATAAAACCCATACATATTTTATATGTAATCGGATTCCGTATTCCCTCAATATCACGTCCTTTATATTTATTTATATTTTATCTGCCTTTGGCTAAAAATATTTTGTTGGTATTGCATATTATTTATTACTGCCCCAGACCTGACTATTTTATGTTTTCTTTTTGGAACAAATTGCAGGCTGCATATTTGTTAAGCGCACTTACCATACTTTTTGTTTGATCTAGAAGTTGATAATGAGCAAAGTTTTAAGTGAAAAACTTAATAGACTTCCTAATGTTAGAAACGTTTTTCGAACATATTGAGAATATTTTAGGTTGCAAAGTGTGTTACCTTCCTCCTTCCTTAATATCGGTGGGAAAAAATAATGAAGGATATAAAAACTTTTTGAATTTAGAGGGGATTTTTAACAACTATAACTTTATGAATTTTATTCCCTCATGAAACGTTTTAGTTTTTAACCCTTCATAGATTGATGGTCGCTAAATCGACCACTTTAATTTAACCAACTAATCAGTCGCGTGGAAGTGTATTATCGCCCAGTAGGTTTACTATGCTTTCTATGCGCGCTTTGGCCATTTAATCAACCATATCTACGTTGGCCGAATTGGCGCGAAAAGTTAACGTAAGCGGTTGAATATTCGACCAGTGAGCATTGGTGACACTGAGTTCGCTGTGTTTCATATAGGTAATAATTGTCGTTTAAGCATTTTCTATGCAAATTTCGTGTGACAAATATTTCTTTATATATTCTGTGACGTTTATTTCTTTTTATTTAGTGCACCAAATTTACGGCTCGGATGATATTTTCTAAAATCGTTAACATATCCTGTATATTTTCGATCATTTCGCATAGGATGCGAGTTTCTCGAAAAACAATATTTGATTTTCTTGATATGGGCATATTTCTGAGTAGAGAACTAACAGAGATAATCAAAATGAACTTAACTCTTTTTTCTTACATTGGATGTAAGTTAAGTAATGTTTTCTCACATTGAATTGTTAACTTTTTGAAAAATGTTGCACAAAAAAAGTGCTAGTTTATGAATTTTTGAAGTCAATTTGATCAAAGTAGAAAATAATTAGTACTGCTCAATTTTTATCTACAAGATTTTTTCTTCTTTAACTATAAGAAAATTTAATATGACATTGTATACTTGTGTAAAGAATTAGGGTGGACTAAAAATAGAACAAGAAAAAAAAGCTGTATAGGAGTTTCCTCAGACTTTCACTTTGGCTCTAACGATATTATGTTTCAGTGCTCTGTTCGAATTATCACTGTGTTATCCTTTTCTGTTTCATTAAACCGTAATGGCAGCCCGAGGAAATTTCGTCCATTATACAAATTTGCAAAACGTCCTAGGAGTAGTTTTCCTTGTAAACATTTTCCAGCTTGTTGATCAACATATAGTTATAGTGTAAACAGTTCTAGAAGCAATATTATTCGCCTGTTACCAAGTTTATAGGATTAAACTGAAAATATTTAGAAAATAAACCGAATACTCGCTGTTATTGAATATGTCAGGGGATCACTGCCCACCTAAACAAAACCTCATTATTTTTTTTAATTGGATACAACCCGTAAAATGGAGGAAATATTCTTGAGGGATTTTTAGCTTCATAAAAGCAATTTGGACAATGTAGATGCAGGTCCATGCGAGAGTTAAATTGCTTTAGAGTTGCTCGTAAAAACCTGGGGCAAAATGTATATTCCTTTGGGCACGAAGAGGCTCACTTTAGTCAGCCATATTTTATAACGGTTTAAAATAAAAGATCAGTTTTCAATTATTTCAGTATCACCCTAGTAGCATTTTTGGACACATTTTTGGTAATGTTTCTAATAATCGTGTCTGTTTCTTGATACAAAATGGAAACGGTATACCACAAATAGGAAACATTTTCGAAACCTAATTATTTTATATGGCTTTATTACGTGTATTTCCAATGTGGCGGCACTAGCCGTTTTCTGAAATGTTTCGATGCCGAATCAAAACTTTTAGCGGAAATGCTTCGAAACATTTTCTGCAATTTGTGTCCAAGATGTTCCCGTTTTCAGCAGCCACTGTTTCTAAATGTGAAGAAACAAAATACTAAACTAAAATCTTTGTCTGTGTGTGGATTTCAAAATGAAAACAACCATCAACAATATCGACCTCCGCCATATTTTTTTTGTCTTAAGATCTTTGTTTTTAAGTTTTCTCGCACAAGAAATGCCTAGCAAAAGCAAATTCATCGTTTAATTTAATAATAATGTACTTTCATATTTTTAATGCCTCTTCTATATATCATTATTTCTTGCTAAAAAATATTTTTGTTTGAAATATACAGGGTGAGTTTCCTACGATGTTCTCTATGGGTATCTCGGAAACTACTGGAGAGAGTCGGTTAAACGGGGAAAGAATTGCAGTTTTGTAGGGTCATAAATATGTGCCTTTCAGATTTTTGAAAAAGTTCATGGCTTACTAGATATTTAGAAAAAAACAAATTTGGGCTATTTTAAAAATTGTCCCTAATTCTATTATAAGCTATTTTAGACAAAAAGTTTTCAGATAAAAGTTGTAGATAATCACATCCTTAATGAGATTGTGTCCTCCGTTTTTTTCTAAAGCCTGTCATTTTTGACATTTGACACAAACATATGTTTTTTTAAATGGAAACCATAGTTGGCCATGACTTTATAAAAAGTGCCATTTTTAAGCTTTTCAGCGATATAAGCTATAATATGTTTTCTTCGAAAAATTATCGAGTTATAGGCACAAAACGGGTACAAAATCTTTGTAAATACCAGCCACATCTGTTTCTTAAAAGTTTCGAAAAATTTGTGACACAAATGTTTCGAAACAAAAAGTGATATATGTTACGAAACATATGTATCAAAAATGTGACGAAACTGTTTCGCAATGTTTCTCAGCTGAGTTTTTTTTTCGATTTTATACATATAAAAATGCTACTTGGGCAAAGAACATATACAAAAATATCTATTTCAAAAGAAAGAAAGAAGAGAAAGTGTGTTGTAATTATATTTATGATAAATGACAACAATGTCTTCTATAAATGCTGCGTCTTAAGCCAGGATTTTCACAGCAAAGCCACTAGATATAACACAATATTTGTCTGGAACTATTATTTCAGACGAAAGGCACTCCACTGGAAAATAATTATCTTTTGAAAGGGGTGGGATTTATAAGTTAGATAATAGATTGACACTTATCTTGACGTAAAAAGGATCCTTTGTTTGTGCTTGTCGATGGTACGTATATTCGTAGTATATATGAATATTTTTGCTGGGTTATCTTGAAAATTAATAGTAGGTTAGTAAAAGAAAAGTGGCAGTAATAAATGGACTTTGAGATATATAAAATTTATTTTTCTCGTTGTTTAAACAGCGCAGAGATACTTTTATATTCGCTGTCAGTGCACTGTGCCGAATTATAATTTTACTAATGATTTATAAATTTTTATTCAGTATTTTACCATCGCTCTTTTATTTATATTACTGATGAAAATCCAAAAAAAAATATATTTAAAAAAATCAGTTTTCTCACGAAACCAGAGCGTGTAATCCTTTACAGGTCTATTTATTTTGAATCTACATAAAATTTCGTACAAACACTGATATTTTCATCATTTTAGTATTTTTTAAGACCTTTAAAAATGTGTAAAAAATAATCTGTCATGAAAATTATTGGCGATTTAGGTCCTGTCACCGATTTTCTTAAAACTGCTGTTATTTACTAATTAAAAGGTGTAGAATAAGAAAATATAGGCCATTGTAGTCCTACTAGAACTGTAATAGATGTAGGGGACGTTTAAATCTTCATCAAAAATAGCTGAAACCAAGGGTCCAAATAATTAATTTTCTGACAAAGTCAGGATATCTAAGCCTTTAAAGGCGTATATATTCTGAATCTACGTAAAATTTTCTACAAATCCTGATATTTTCATAATTTCAGGACTATGTCTGCTATCTTTCTAAGACCTATGAAAATGAGTAAAAAATTGCCAAAAATTGTCATTTTTTCGAAAAAATCAGTACATGTATATTATTTCGTATATTTTTCATTTTATTGATTTTATGGAAAGCACTGTTCATTAAAATGTTGTATCCTATGTTATAGGGCTTGTTTCTCTCTACAATTTCCTGTCTCAGAATGTACCGTTTGTGCCCGGGAAGGGTTCATAGTTTCATAGTTGTCGATTTTCGAAAGAAATCAGTACATGTATATATTATTTCGTATATTTTTCATTTTATTGATTTTATGGAAAGCACTGTTCATTAAAATGTTGTATCCTATATTATAGGGCTTGTTTCTCTCTACAATTTCCTGTCTCACAATGTACCGTTTGTGTCGGGGAAGGGATCATAGTTTCATAGTTGTCGATTTTCGAAAGAAATCAGTACATGTAGATTATTTCGTATATTTTTCATTTTATTGATTTTATGGAAAGCACTGTTCATTAAAATGTTGTATCCTATGTTATAGGGCTTGTTTCTCTCTACAATTTCCTGTCTCACAATGTACCGTTTGTGACCGGGAAGGGTTCATAGTTTCATAGTTGCCGATTTTCGAAAGAAATCAGTACATGTAGATTATTTCGTATATTTTTCATTTTATTGATTTTATGGAAAGCACTGTTCATTAAAATGTTGTATCCTATGTTATAGGGCTTGTTTCTCTCTACAATTTCCTGTCTCACAATGTACCGTTTGTGTCCGGGAAGGGTTCATAGTTTTTTTGAAAGAAATCAGTACATGTATATTATTTCGTATATTTTTCATTTTATTGATTTTATGGAAAGCACTGTTCATTAAAATGTTGTATCCTATGTTATAGGGCTTGTTTCTCTCTACAATTTCCTGTCTCACAATGTACCGTTTGGGATCATAGTTTCAGAAAGAAGTTTCAAAGAAATCAGTACATGTACAGGGTCCGGCAATAGTGCGTCGGGCATCTGTAGCATCTAGAATAAAAACTTAGGAATTTTATTCAAGTGCAAGCTTAAAGTATGTAATATAGGATGTATTTCAGGAAAATATTTTAACTTCTATTGGGTGGCTCAAAAAAGTGTGAGTGGATGGGGATGATTTTTTTTAAATGGAACACCCTGTATATTATTGCATTTTTGGCTTCCTTTCCAAAAAAATAATTTTCTTACAAAACTATGGTATCTACATAAAATTTCCTACAAATCTTGATATTTTAACAATTTTAGTACTATGTTTACTATTTTTCTAAGATCTCTGAAAATGAGTAACAATGGGCATTTTTTCACTCATGAAATTTGTAATAATGTAAATTTTTAATCAGTATTTTACCTCGAATTTTTCTGTTTTGATCAGGAACATAAAATAGCGACGATGTATATGCCTGATGAAAATCAGGATCATAAATCAATATGTTTTTATTTTTTTAACGTGCATGTGTGTGTTTAAATCACGAGTATGTTATTCGATAACTCAATATTTACTTTTTTTTATTAATCCGTGTACATGTTTTTTCTGGCGAGAATTTTCCCGATAGATAAGCGATCCAAAAATTTTACCCGCATGGAAATGGGTTTGCACTGGCCTGTTACAAATTTAATAACTCGTTTTAGCTCCAATCTATGCTTCAAGGCAAAGGCAATATTCACATATTTCCCATTTCACGTGTTTCGGCGGGGTTTCTTGATATTCGGAAATATTTGCATATCGTTTTATGCCCTCAGTATGCAACGAAAATATTCCAGTAATTCGTTTTATTATTTCAAATTGTAAAGGTTATATTTTCCGTTGCAATGCTAGATATTCGCGTAAGGCCGTTACGTACACGCAGCCAAATTGCCGTTTTCGAATTTTCTAGAACACGTTGTTTCTCGGAAATGGCAAAAGGTCCATTTATAAAATTGTTACGGCGCAAGTATTCAATCTAATACAAAACGCACGCCGCGGCGCGACGTATGCAAAGTGCTCCGTTGTAAATAACTCCATACCTAAACGTCTTTGATCTTTTTTAGAGATTTTATTATTTTTATATTTTATATAAATACATATTTTTAATGTTACTTTGAACGTTATTTTTTACTGTAACCAGTTAATATAAACTATTAATATACAATATGTCCCCGGATTGTCTTTACAAGAGGAAAAAAAAACTTTTCTATTATTCACATTGTTTGAAAAATGCATTCTTTATAAAAAAATTTGTTTGGTGTAAAATGGCTAATCCCGTTCACACTTTTTCAAAAGGGTATAGCCGGGTTAATATGGAAAATCTGCCCCCGCGGCTTTTTTGACTCGCACTCAAGCGATCGGTTTGGTGTCGAATCAAACTAATTCAGCTAAATTTTTAGCTCTTTAAAAAAACTGTTTCTTTCAATTTTATTTTTATTTTTATAGTAAATTTCAAAATTAATTAATGACGATTTTTTTCTAATTCTTAGAAGTCTTAGACATGAAAAAATAATATGATCATGATTCTTAAACGAAAATCCGATTTTTAACGGAGGAAAGAAAATTAAAATCTTTATTTTTTTAACTTTTGTGAAATATGTCACTCACTAAAAATTGTCAGAAAATGTCTTTTATACTTCTTTACACTCGAATTTTTTAGAATTTTTGAAGTGGTGGAACAATATGAAAAAAATTAAAAACTCATTTTTTTTCTAAAATCTTCTCGGACTCGTTTTTTTATAATAATCTTTATGTTTATTTCTGGCAAGGATGTAATTTTAATGAAAAAATATTTTCTAACTCACTTTTTTAAACTAAACAAAAATATAAGTTAGTTAAATAATAAAATATATTTTTTTTATTTTAACTTGCCTAAAATATATTCTTTAAATATGTCGCCAACTCCCCGACTAATGGTTATTATTGGTTTTGATTAACGTCATTGTTACTAAAGTATCACATTTTTTGATAACTATTATCACCCTTTCCGTAGCATTGAACTAAATAAATGTTGTGCTTCTTTAAATTGTTGAAATATCAAAAATTTGTCGTTAATTAAAATTCTATCAGTAACAACCTATCAAAGAATGAAAACGAAATTATATTACCATACAAACGCGTTTTGATTTTTAGGAAAAAAAAATCAACTGAATTTTCATGTTTTTTTTTATTTTCTCTAAAACCGTATAGAATTTTGGAATAGTACAAACGGGATTATCCATTTTAGAAAAAGCAAAATTTGTAATGAATGCATTTTTCTCAAAATGTCAATAATATAAAAGTATTTCCTCTTCTTTTTCAATATGTAATCATTATCAATCACTGTATTATTTAAATTAGATTTTTAAGATCTATTGTGGTCAACTTCTCATTCTCAAAGGTGTTAGCCATTCTAGAGATTTGTTTGCCTATTATACAAAACAGTGCATATTTAATTTGGTAAAATTAAGTCAAAACTCTCTGCACACCATAAAATAAATTCAGCCTACGAAAAACATTATCCAGCTAACGAAAATCACTAAATAATAATTAAATTTAAATTAAAATAGATTCAATTTCAATAAATTCTGCTGAAGCATTATCTAATTTCGGATAATTGTGATGTTAAATCGAACTCTCACTAAAAGGTAACCAAATATTAATTATTCTTGTTATATATAAAACGTGCAAAATATATTTCACACTAATATAAAAAAGACTTAACCAGTAATTTGAGGTTTTATAAAAATTTATTGCTGATTGTAAGGGATTTCGGGAGGTAACCTCTCAATACTGGCCAGCAATAGAACTGTTCTGCTTTTGAAGACGGTTTCTTAATTTACACTGTCTATTTTGAAGCCAGGGGCTACCATATATCATTATTGGCGATCTAAAGATGTGCTTATTACTCCACTACCTTTAGTGTTATTTATGTTCGCTAGGTAATAACAAGAGATTTATATTTTGTGTTAGGACTTAAGTCTAACAGAAACAGTATTAAGTTGTAAGCAGTATAAGGTGTTTTATGTAATGAAAGAATTTTCAGTTTTTGGTTAATTTAAAATTTCAACATTTTAAGGTAAATGTGTCCCATACATTAGTAAATTATAACACACCGAAAGAATTAATTTGTGAATGTAATAACAATATTGAGGGTTATTTCTTGTCATATCGTTTAATAATAATTATTTAATGTTAATAAACTGTTTCGTAAAATTACATTTTTTTGTGAAACAAGTTTCTTTTTAAAAATACTATAATGTATCAGTTTTTTTTTGTAAAATTACTTATATTGTTTTCAGTGCATCTAAGGAGTATATCGAAGATGTTCCATTTAGTAATTTCTTCTTTATATTCTTTCGACGTTTATTTGGTTGTTTTAAACTTAATATACAGCATGCAAACAAGGTCTTGTCTAACTTCTTGGTATTCATACTAAAACTAAAATTAATTTTTACTTTCTGTAAAGTTTCAGACATCTTCGTAATTTTCTTTGTTTCTGTTTGCACGAACTTCTCTTGAAGTCATTAGCATTATTTAGATATTTGTAAGTTTAATTAATTCAAGTTACGGTAACAGAAATATGTGTCTATTTAATAATCTTCAGGCAAATTTTGTTCATTTGTACAGCATTAAAATTATTATGTTTGCTGATTGTATCTTTTAAGCAAACACTTTAGATTTCCTACATTAGCATAACGTTTGTTTAACACGTTTTAATTCTGTTTTAGTTTAATTAAACCGATTTCATATCTTTGGCGATAAAGGAGTAAAATAAATCACATTTCTTTTAAGCTTATATTTACGTATTTTTATCTTACACACTAGGGTGTCCGTTATTTACAATGTTGATCATTTTTTTTTTCTCACGACGCCCTCTAAATTTTTACAATTATATACATTTTCTCTTTTTGCAAATCTTTTTTTTCTCTCGGTCTTGTTCTCTAGCAGCCATGACAATCACATATTCTTATACAGAATTGAACGCTGTACAAAAAAGGTTTCTTACAATTTTTCGCTAAACCTTCTCCTTCAAAAGTTATTCACGGTTAAAGTCAACCACTCGGTAAATTCCTAAATTCTTCAACTTTTTTGACAAAATTATGATTATTTTATCAAAAAATATATAGAGGGCGTCGTGAGAGAAATGATCAACTTTGTACATAACCGATACCCTATTACACATTGCCAAAATGTATTTCATTTTTTTAGTTAAGAGGAAACTACAAGCTTTATGGTCAGTCTGTATTTATTGATCCAAGACATTTATTTGCTCCCGCTATAAATAAACAAAAGAATATTCTATTGTAACAAGACCGTTGAAAACAGAAAAGAAATTAAAAACATTTTTTTCTGCAGGAAATTAAATAACTTTCTCAAAATATTTTTTTTTATTCTTCAAGGATTTTCTCGAGACATATTTTCTGGTTGGCCATTGTTTCCAAACTGGCGCATTTAAATAATACGAATTTTGTATTCTATCAATTAAAATGCTCGTTCCTTTAAAACCATCGCGAGGCTAGAGATAAAATGAAAAGCTTTTATCAAAGACTGGTCGTTGGTTAAATGTCAACCGTAAATTCCGACTCTTTAACCGTCAGGGCTGAAATTCCTTTGAGCAAATCGCGAAATATCCGTTGTGTTTGATATATCCGATAATAATGCAAATACACCATAAATTTCCATTTCTAGAACTTGATGGAAATATTAGGACAGGCAGCTATCTCTTTAGCTGAAAGCTATTTACGTTCTTTTAATTTTAGTTTTCTAACCCTTCAGTAGGTAACGTGGTTTAAATTCCCCAATTTTCATAACAGGTATATTTTTTGCAGTTATATTAAAATTAACGGAAGGGAAAATATTCAAAAAACAACATATTTTTTTAGAAATCCGTTTTTTTATATTTTAACAATCCGAAATAAGCTCGTTTGTCAGATTCATTTATTTTTATTCGACTGTTACAAGATTTCTCTATATTTATGTCGATTTCAAAGTATTTTATTTTTATATTTCTCCTGAAAAAAGATACTCGCATATTTTTTAGCCGACTATACTAATAGAAATTGAAGATCGGCAAAAAAAAAGGTTTTTTAATTTCACCCAAAATGAGTTATTTGGATCATAAATGACCTAAATACAAAATATTTTAATGGTGTCTGTCCGTCTGTAACACGATAACTCAAAAATCGCTAAACCGATTTTAATCAAATTTGGCACAAAAATACTGTGGCACCCGAGAATCTGGCCATTAGTTTTTGGTGGGGGTGGGGGGTTGGTAAGGGGGTATGGGAAGGGGTTAAAAATTTTAAAAAATCGTAACTCCAAAATTACAGTAGCTAGCGAAACGCGGTTTTCAATTTAAGATTAAGAATAATATTTGCAACAAAATTTATAATAACATCAAAATCAGTCAAAGTCGCAGTTTTTGAAATAAAAAAAAATTGAAAAAATTCCTTGAGAATTCCCACTTTGAAACTAAAATAGGCGCCAATTTTTTCTCTCAGAAATTGACATGAATTCCGGAATGCGGAATGCTACATGTCACAATCACAGCATTTTAGCCCATAAAAGTTTATATATTCCAGGAGTACATACAATTTGCAGAAATTTTCGTAATTTTACGTTGTTTTTAGTATTTTTCATAATACTTAGAAATAAATAAAATATATAATATTAATAAAATGAAAAATATTTCTACATCTATAAATACAACATTAAATTTATTTTATTAAAAATGAAATATGTATTCGTACATGTAATAATTTAAATAACATTTAAATTAAAGTACGATAGGATTTCGTACCTTTTTCTGTTAATAATTTCGGGAATTAAATTTGAGTTATGCAGAGTTACAAAATGAATAATAAAAGTTATACTAATAAATGCCTGCTGAATTTGAAGTTCACCTTTCGTTTGCTACCCGAATTTTTTATATTTTAATGAAAATTTATTTAAAACTGAGTTATTTGGCTTCGTTGCCTATCAAATATATAACCTTAATCTGTTGTACTTGTAACAAAAGCAATGCAATCTAGAATTTAATGCATAAATTAATATTTTTATTGAGAGCAAATATGTTAAATTAGTTTTTAGGAATAAAATGGATTGTTAACAATCTATTTATATTTTTGTTTGTAATATGAATGTACACGATGTTAATTTTGAATTATTTGTCTGCGTATATGTAAAACTAATCCGATTGTCACACTCGTTTGCATATATTTGTTATAAAATATTATTTGTTAATATGGGGCGTCGTATATATAATTTTAAATTTAAAGTAAATATTGAAGTATTATTTTCAAATATAATTTTAATATAAGTTAAATTAATTTTATTAAAAAAAAACTTTAGGAAGACATAGCATATTTCGGTATCGACCAGATTTTTGGTATCTTACACTTATAAACTTGAGTAATACATCTAGATATGTCATGTATGTGTAAAAATATATAATATTTAGATCATTTAACATATTTAATATGTGATAAACTAGTAGAAAGTGTTTGAAACTGTCTGACGTATACTGTTTAACCATTTTTTGGTGCGCGACACCTAAATTTTAAGGGTTCAAAAAAATTGATTTATTCATAAAAGAAAAAAAATTAAGCCTTTAATGGTTTATATATTTCAAATCTACATTAAATTTTCTACAATACTCCAAGTTTTCATAATTTTAACGCTATGTTTACTATTTTTCTGAGCATCTTGAAAACCGGTATTTAAACATAATCAAAAATCGTGCTTGTCTTAAAAAAATGATTGTCACAGTTACAATATCAGCATTTTAGCCCATAAAAGTTTATATATTCCAGAAGTACATAAAATTTTCTGCAAGTTCAGAAATTTTCATAATTTTATCGCTGTGTTTAGTATTTTGTGAGAAAAGAGTGTCTCGAAAGCTGTTAAATTTTGCAAGGGTCCAAAACGATTGATTTAATCATAAAATAAAAAATTGTAAGTCTTTAGTGGTTTATATATTTTAAATCTGCGTTAAATTTGCTACAATTGCCAAAATTTTTATATTTTTATCGCTATGGTTACTATTTTTCTGAGTGTCTTGAAAACGTGTATTTTACCATAATCAAAAATCGTGCTATAAAAATATTACTTGTCATAATCACAGCTTTTTAGCCCATAAAAGTTTATATATTCTAGAAGTACATAAAATTTGCTACAAGTTCAGAAATTTTCATAATTTTAACGCGAAAACATCTAAAAAACAGCCAAAATCGATGGTAATTTTGTGAAGTAAAATGGTATTAATTAAAATAAATATTAATTTAATTTAATTAGTACATCGCACGCCTTGTTTTCTATTAAGTTAGTTGGCAAACTTGTTTTAAACAAAAGTTAGTTTCAGTTATTGCTTAATAATTAATTAGATATTAATTATTTTTGCAAAAATATTCTAAAACAACATGCTGCTTAGGAACAAGTTCTAAAATGGTTTTTCTTTTATTTTTTCAGGGTCTCTACAAGGACCTCACGAGAAGCGGTTGCTCACCATCTTGTTGGAAAGTTATAATGTTTTAGAGAGACCAGTCGCCAACGAGTCAGAACCTTTAGAAGTTAAGTTCGGCCTAACTTTGCAGCAAATCATTGATGTGGTAAGGATTATTTTATTAGAACTGGCCTTCTGTACTTTTATTAAACCATCTTCATTTATTTATTAAACATTTTTTTAAATTTATTAGAGAGAAATTTTGATTTTATAAATATATTACAAAATAGAGGATCAGTGAAAATTTTGCTTGGCTATAAAATAATTTTAATTGGCGTGTTTAATCATTTATTGGCAAATACTAATCAAAAATACGCTCTCAGCCTGAAGTTCTCCTCCAAATATTTAGTTTGCTCCGAAAATTTATTCTTTGAAACAAGGCGGAGAAGTGTATTCAGGAGGTGTTTTCGGTTGACTGATTCTCCTGCCTCGGGCTTCAGGCAATAATACGACCCGTTTATTATTGTTTGTTGTTTAACAGTATTTCATATATTACTTATTTAAATTCTTTTTTTCTTCTCTTCTTTCTCAGCCTGGTTCCATCCAGTGTTGGATATAGGCCTCTTCTAGGTTTTTCCATGCTTCGCGATCTCTAGCCAATCTTATCCATTGTCTTCCCGCCACTGCCCTGACGTCATCGACCCATCTCTTTTTTGGTCGGCCCACACCCTAATGGTGACTCCCAACATGATTCTTTCCATGGCTCTTTGTGCTACTCGTAGTTGTTCTGCTGTTTTTCGAGTAATTGCCATAGTCTCTAAGCCATACGTAAGCACAGGTAGAATGCAGCTGTCGTAAGCCTTTTTCTTTAGGTTCATGGGCACCTTTTTATCCTTGAAAATATCGCTCATATTTCCAAATGCTACCCATGCCAAATGGATCCTGCGTTTGATCTCCGTATTTTGGTTTTCCTTGCCCAGCTTGATTTTATGACCTAAATATATATAATGGTCTACGTTTTCAATAATAACGTTGTCCACGGATATTGTTGCTCATTATCTTGGTCTTCTTCAAGTTCATTTTAAGGCCAATTTTCTGGGATTGCTCATTTAGCTCATTTAGCATGGTGTTTAGTTCTTGAATGTCGGTGCTCAGCAAGACAATATCGTCTGCGAACCTCGGATGGCTAAGGTGTACCCCATCGATGTTTAGACCTCTATTTTCCCATTCTAATTTCTTGAAGACATTTTCCAGTGCCAGTGTAAATAACTTGGGAGAGATTGTATCTCCTTGTCTCACGCCCTTGCCGAGTAGTATTTTTTTCTGTTTTGAGGTCATCATCTAATTTAACTTGGAAGGTTGCACTATCATAGATATTTTTAATAATGGAATAATATCTGGAATCAATTCTCGCGTCCTCCATTGCAGCTAGAAATGACCAGGTTTCGATGCTGTCAAAGACTTTTTGGTAGTCTACAAAGGCCATTTGGCCTTTTTTCTTCTATATAATAGATTTTCATTCCCTTTTTTAAAGGATTTCTAAATATAGTCACATTTTGTTAGAGTAGTTTAAAATAAATGACAATTATACAGGGTGTCCCAGAAATAAGTGCAAGTATTTTAAGGGGTGGTAAATCTCGATAAAAGAAACATATTTTCTCTTTATCGTTTTTCAAATAAGTCCAAAATAACAGAGTTATTTTACTTTGAAAATTTCCAAAAAAATTTTTTTTTTGAAAACACCTTTTTTTCTGGGACACCCTGTATATACAGGATGGTCCGAACTGTATTCCGGAAACTTCGCAGCGTATTCTGTAAATAAAAATAAGTAAAAAAGTTCGTATAGATGTATGTTCTATAATGCTTAGTTTCGGAGATACAGGGTGTAAAAGTTTCATTTTTATTTCGATTTTTTCCAAATAATTTCTTTATGATTTCAGTCTAATAACTGTTTAGTGAGACATAATGTATGTTTATTTTTGTTAAAAATATTCTATTAATTATTCTAAAATAAAAAATGCAGGTCTGTATTTAAAAAAAATAAGTTAGCGTCTGTATCTCACAAATTATCAGCTAATTATAGCTAATAAAGTGGCTATAATGTGCAATTAGTTTTTTGATTTTCTAAAAAGTAACGACAGGTAAAAATAAAATTGATTTAAAAAAAATCCGTTTTTCTCAATCAATTTTCTCATCTTGGTGAACATCCCAAAGCGCAACTTTGTTCTAATTTAACCATGTTCGTATCTTTTACGGTTATATACCGAGATACCAACGCTCGGACCTCGAATTTGTAGCACCCTGTATACATTAACCCAATTATTGTAATCTCGATGCTGAAATATTTCGTGACAAATTCTCCTGAAAAAGGATTTTTCCCGAAAATGTTTTTGCTTACTGGTTTGGAAATTAATTCTCCTTCTAAATGGGAAAATTACTCGAGGACTCACTCAATTATTCAATTAGCATTTTACATTCTTTGACACCTATTTGCGGCTTGAATTTTTATACCTAAATTACCTTTAATTGACCTTATCCGGAAAATTTATCGCCAATAAATTTTGGCTTTTAAGCTTGAGAGTTTTCCACCAGCCGACTAAACCCATAAGATGGATTTTAAATTTTTAATACGCGTATTTTAAGATGATAAATACAAGGTTCTAGGGTAAAATCGCAGTTTAAGCAGTAAAAAGGAACTCTGCTTTATTTATATTAATGGCACAGCATTTTTTCAAGATTTTACTTTATTTCAGCTGTTAGTTTTGAAAGTGGTAACAGTCCAATTTTTAAAAAATGAGTTAATGATAATGTCAGTAACATGTCAGTATAATATAGACACATTCTTTTCATATTTAAAACTATACATTCAATGGAATACAATTTTTTAATAAAATCAACAAAAATCACAAATATATTTTTTTTTGAAAATGGAATGGACTTATTCCTAATAATTATAATTAAAACAATTTTCTTGTTACAATAATTATTGATTATTGCTACTTCAGTGTATACGCTGCTCTAAACTATTATAAGGTAATAAAGATTTGCCGAAAAAAATAACTTCATTTTGTATGAAATGAAAGGAGAAGACTTTGTCTCAACTAAATCTCCAGAAGAGGTAAATTAAACAGGAAAAAATTTGCACGGAAAAACTCTAAACTTGCTTAAAATATGTTTGATGGGGTTTAAAAGGAATGAATCTCAAAATTTGTTATAAAATTAGTATGGAAAAAAAATGCTCCATTTAAAACAATTTTTTTAGTTGGAACACCAACAAACCTCAGCAAAATTAATATGTCAACCACATTATAAAACTTCAAGAGAAAAATATAACGGTATGATAAGTTAATTACCTTATACACCAGTTATTCACCATAAATAATATGATCGAAAAAAAAACGGCGTCAGGGATGGCTTTGAAATGAAGCTCGCTCTCATTTTGTATGTAACATTATATGGGGAATGTCATCGATGGTCATTTACAAGCCAACTGGAAGCCGTTTTTTTTTTCGATCATACGGTACTTTAATATGCCAACTGTAAAAGAAAAAAAGAAAAATAAGTTTATAATATCATTTATTTTATTTAACGATCTTAACAAAGTAATTTTCATTTTTATATTTTTAATATAACTGAATTAATTTTAATAATCTTGGTTATTCGTGTATTTAATTATTTTCAGTTTAATTATTACTTTTTACATAAAAAAATAATTTCAGTAAAGCTAATGTCTATAAAAATATGGACTTAAATATACTCCTGTTTTTATTTCTTGTAATATGTTTATTTTTAACCGGTTAAGTCCATTTGGAGTTAAAAAGATGGTTTATTTTTTGTAAGAATTGTTATTTTGAATAGTATTGTTGTTTTGAATAGTTATTATTTCATAATAAAAACTTTATTCCACTCAAAAAAATTAAGGTTTAGGAATATTTTTAAATTAATTCAAATGCAAAACAATTCAAAAATAACAGCTCATTTGGACAAGAATCACACTTATTTGTCTGGTTGATATAGGAGAAAAATATTTTTATTTTGCCGATATAAAAAAGAAATTACACGAGCAAAACGACAAATAACTTTGATGGAAATTGTCGGAATAGGTTCGATTGCTCGCAATAATTTGGATACGCGCCAAAAACGTAAACTGAAGCTTGTCTGACATGTTATATATGGAGAAATACTAGTTTTGTACTCAAAACATTTGCAAAAATCCTTTTTTGATCGTTGCCTTTCGAAAATAAATATATAAACCGTTTATTTTATTATTTTTTTATTTGTTTTAGGATGAGAAGAATCAGATCCTTACGACAAACGCATGGCTCAACTTGGTAAGTTGTTCATTAATTATTTTTTTATATAATTACTTATTTTTGAAGTGAAACTTCTTTACGCGCTCTGGGAGTAAAAATTCAAGGCCATAACACACGAGCTAGTGGTAACGAAAAGAAAATACGTAAGCCCATAAATACGGGATCCCATTATGCCACACGCCATGCAACGCCACGCTATCCCACGTGTTGCGACGTGGGAGAGAGTGTACACATGAGATTTGGGGCAGACGAATCGCTCATCACACGTGTGATAGCGTGGGTGGCGTGACGTGAGGTGGCGTGTTGCCTAGTGTGTACGCAATAATGAAATTAAATGGAAAAACAAACTTACAGATCTTCATGACGTGGGGTGGCATGGCATGGCATGGCGTGGCGTGGCGTGGCGTGGTGTTGTGTGGCGTGGCGTGGCGTGTAATAAATGGGGTCCCGGCATTAGAAATACGCATTGACACGACGTGTATTTGTGAACAGTCCACGTGTTTATCAAAAATATTAATTTGTGAAAGTGAATCAAATTATTACGTGTAAAAAACTATTTGTTTCACGTAAAAAAATATTTTTTACAAGTCAAAACTATGTTTTTAGTTTATTACTTTTTCAACATTTCAAACTACACTTTTTTAAAAATGTCCTTCAAATCCTTGAAGGATTTTTATAGCTGTTAGTAAGAAGTTTAACAAATATGCGCACATAGTACACACAAGTTTTTTTAATAAACCATTCAGGTTTTTTGTTGATTGAAATATACACTAATGCGAGCATGGACGTTTTTAGTACTATCAAGGATAATAACGTGAAAACCAAACGAAATCGATATTTTTAATCCCTTGGCAAGTTTAGAAAGGATCTAAAGATAATCCTAAAGGGAACATTAAAACGCAAACTCTTCATTATATATTTTTACTCTTTTCTATTGTAGCTCGCCATATAATATATCTACTTCTTCCTTTTATATTACGACCAGGAAAGTTCTTTCAGTTGTCGCGTTTAATTTCAAAAAGTTTTTCAAATCAGAATTTTTAAAAGAAACCGAACTATGTATAAGAAATATTGACATATCTATTAGGGGTGTCCGTTATTTACAAAGTTGATCATTTCTCTCACGACGCCCTCTAAATTTTTAGTTTATTATCTAAAAAAATAACAGACCAATGTAAACCCTTAATATTCACAATAAACCATGCCCCAAAGGCGACTCATTTCCAATTCATTTAAATTACATGGGAATTTACCACTTTTTGCAAATAATTTTTTTTCTCTCGATAGTAGCCATGACAATCACATATTCTTGTACAGAATTGAACTCTCTACAAAAAAGGTCTTATTAAGGTTTATCGAAAAATTGTAAGAGACCTTTTTTGTACAGCGTTCAATTCTGTATAAGAATATGTGATTGTCATGACTGCTAGAGGACAAGACCGAGAGAAAAAAAATATTTGCAAAAAGTGGCAAATTCCCATGTAATTTAAATAGAAAATGAATCGTCTTTCGGGCAAGGTTTATTGTGAATATTAAGAGTTTACAATGGTCTGTTATTTTTTTAGACAATAAACTAAAAATTTAGAGGGCGTCGTGAGAGAAATGATCAACTTTGTAAATAACGGACACTCTAATATCTATATTAAAATCAAACCTAATAAGACTTACTAATCTCTATCAAAATAAAATTATATCCGAAATAAAACAAACATGAACAATATTTTGGCTCGTGAAAATTGTAAATGAGATTTTTATTAACACGTTATATAAAATTAATCTTTGTTTTACATTATATAAAACGGTATCGAAATATCTGTTCCATAAATTGTATTAATTATCGAGAGATATTTAATTAAAGTTCAAATTCATTGATGAAAATATGATATCAAAAATATGCGTTATAACGCTACTTAATATATCGATTTCAATAAAAATTTATATTATATAAAATACATTATTATAAAGTTAATAATTAATTTTTTATAAAATAGTGTGTGTGTTGGAAATTTCTAATTGATTTCAATTAGGTGAACGTTTAATTGAATATAATAAAATTCAGTGAAGTGTGTGTTAGAAACATATAATTTTTCTTTATATAGGGTTGTTCACCACATACGACACGGAGTATTGTAACTAAACGATTAGATTATTACAAATTGTAAGTTTTGGGTTCGTTGAAGGACTATTAGAGCTACAATTTAAAAATATTTTTACAAGATACAGAGTGTCCCAAATAGGTAAAAAATATTATAGTTGTATTTTTTTAAAGAGAACACCCTGTATATTATTCTATTTTTAGATTCTACGATTGAAATAAAGGTAAATTTGATTAAGGTTTATCACACCTAAACCTTACCGTTTTTGAAATATTTTCAATTTTATGAAATTGCAGTAAAAATTTTAAGGCTTTATTTCTCCCAGGGTATCAAACTTTTTAATACCAAATATTTACTGAAGATTATTTATTGATCAGATATCGTGTTGCAATAATAAAAAATTTTACTACCTTATACAGAGTGTCCAAAAATTTATATTAAATAATTACTAGCTTTAAACGGCAATAACTTGTTTAATTTAAATAGAACACCCTATATATTTTACGTGAATCAGATGCACAAAGTAATTGTCTATCAAATTGTATTGTTCCATTTTTTACCCAGCTCTTCAAGTTTTCATAGAAAATGCATTTTCTTATAATTTAGACCTCATTTATCGCTATACCCATGGAATATTGACATTTTAGCTTATTTTTAAAGATATAACAAATTTTCAAAGGGTACAGATACTAATATTGTCGATATATCTAGTTCGCTTATTTAATTAAAAAATAAAAAAACTGTTTAAATATTTTTTGTTAAAGAGGACCAATTAATATGATCCCAGTATTCAAACTACATTATTTGACTGTTTACGTTGTAGTACTAAAAAACTGAATTTTGTGTGTGTATTAGACAGTGTGGTAAAAAGCAACACCTTATAGATTTTACTTCATTTATTAACGAATGCTTATTTATAAAAACACATACATTCATTTTTATAACTTATTATTATATTGATTTCTGAGCCAAATCCACATTTACTTAGAATAATTTTTTAATTAAAACAATTTATAAGTATGTAATTAACTAATTTTTGGTGTTTTTGGTAGGAAATAATGATGGTATATTTAATTGGTATACTCTTTTATAAATATTTAAATAGTTTATTTCGTATGCCAATGGGCTTGCAATATTTACCACCTGTACATTTTGTACATATTATGGTGCTATAAAAAAATCTGTAATGTCAATATTCCATGGGTATAGTGATAAATGAGGCCTAAATTATAAAAATGCATTTTCTACCAAAATTGAAGAGATGGGTAAAAATGGTATAATAAAATTTGATAGACAATTACATTGTGCATCTGATTTACGTAAAATATATAGGGTGTTCCATTTAAATTAAACAAGTTATTGCCGTTTAAAGCTAGTAATTATTTAATATAAATTTTTGGACACTCTGTATAAGGTAGTAAAATTTTTATTATTGCAACACGATATCTGATCAATAAATAATCTTCAGTAAATATTTGGTATTAAAAAGTTTGATACCCTGGGAGAAATAAAGCCTTAAAATTTTTACTGCAATTTCATAAAATTGAAAATATTTCAAAAACGGTAAGGTTTAAGTGTGATAAACCTTAATTAAATTTACCTTTATTTCAATCGTAGAATCCAAAAATAGAATAATATACAGGGTGTTCCATTTAAAAAAATATAACTATAATATTTTTTACTTATTTGGGACAATACTCTGTATCTTGTAAAAATATTTTTAGATTGTAGCTCTAATTGACCTTCAACGAACCCAAAACTTACAATTTGTGAAAATCTAATCGTTTAGCTACAATACTCCGTGTCGTATGTGGTGAACAACCCTGTATAGAAATAATAACTATCAATTATTAGTTTTTTTTTCTATTATTCCCATTTAAAGGCAAATTTATTGCTTTAAAATGATTTTTCTCCATTAATATTGAAAATGTTTACTTTCTAGAAAATGCAAAATTGTGATATTTAAACAGCTCATTGAAATTTGTTTTCTCTCTTTATCAAACCAAGTTTTCATCTTTTAATTTAATAATCTTCTGACTTCAGTAATTGCTTTTTAATTAGATTTTTTTCAGATTTTCTGTGAAAGAAATCTTATTTTATTTTGCATCAGTTCAAAATAACTATATTATGCTGCGTATATATTCTTGTGAGCTTCTCTCTAAAAATGGAAAACAAAGTTTTTGGCTAAGTAGGGTGCACATTTGTTTGCGGCAACCCATAAATTCAACCAACTCCATGTTGGTGTTGTTTTTGTCTAAAGGCGGACCTATTTCATTATTAACTGGTGCATTAAAATTATTTTCTAGAACGTCGCTGGAACGATGTTTTAAAGAAGATAAAGTGGTGTAAAACAAAGTGTAATTTGTTGTTAAAAGCAGCGGGGGAAGAAATTCGATGCTCATTTTACTTTGCCTCTCTTTTTTTAATTCAAATAAGTGTTCTTTCAATAACAACCCTTGTTTATTTCTATTTGTATGGAATAGATTGGTTTTCAATTCTTCTTCGGGGTTTAACACACAGATCAACATAGACATCTAAACGAAATTGAAGTAAAAATCAATAGGCGGGATTAATATAGGAAGTCTGCCCCCTCGGCTCGCACTCAGGGGATCGATTTGGTCTCGAATCAAAATAATTCACCTAAATTTTTAGCTCTTTAACTCGAACGGTTTTCGAGACTTTCAAAAAAACTTTTTTTTAAATTTTATTTCTATTTTTATAGTAAAATTCGAAATTAATTAATGATGATTTTTTTGCTAATTCTTAGAAGTCTGAGATATGAAAAAATAATATGATCATGATTCTTAAACGAAAAGCCGATTTTTAGCGGAGGAAAGAAAATTAAAATCTTTATTTTTTTAACCTTTGTGAAATATGCCACTCACTAAAAATTGTCAGAAAATGTCTTTTATACTTCTTTACACTCAGGAATTTTTTAGAATTTTTTGAAGTGGTGGAACAATATGAAAAAAATTAAAAACTAATTTTTTTCCTTGGACTCATTTTGTTATAATAATCTTTATGTTTATTTCTAGCAAGGATGTATTTTTAATGAAAAAATATTTTCTACTCACTTTTTTAAACTGAACAAAAATATAAGTTAGTTAAAACAGAAGATTTTAGAAAAAAAAATAAGTTTTTAATTTTTTTCATATTGTTCCACCACTACAAAAAATTCTAAAAAATTCCTGAGTGTAAAAAACTATAAAAGACATTTTCTGACGATTTTTAGTGAGTGGAATATTTCACAAAGGTTAAAAAAATGAAGATTTTAATTTTTTTTCCTCCGCTAAAAATCGGCTTTTCGTTTATGAATCATGATAATATTATTTTTTCATGTCTTAGATTTCTAAAAATTAGAAAAAAAATAATCATTAATTAATTTGGAATTTTACTGTAAAAATAAAAATAAAATATGTATGTATGTATGGAAAAAATCGAAATATTGCCCATTTTTTTAGGCTCTTAGAAAAATATTTTTCATGGTCATAAAATTCGGAAAATTTATGTAAATTTAGGACTTTTACACATATAAAATTTTGCTTAAATGTTTGATTGTTAATCTGTGCATTCAGTTAGTTAATACTATTAATTTTTGTTGAGTTCCAATAATTATTTTAAGGGAAAATATTAAAACAATAATTTTATTATTTTTATATTACACCACAATGCATAAATTCGTGGAACTCAATCGCAGCTTTGTTTCTCATTAAGCAACGATCCATTTCATAACTATTCGGCGCTTGAAAATAGTTTTTCCTGTAAATTTCTCGTGCACTCCAGCTGCAACAAAGACAAACGGCTGCACAGCAAAATGCAAATGAGTTTTGGAATGAGCTACACAAGTAGTTGCCTTGTTGTTTGTTACAATGTTTTTTATCTCTATTTTTACTTACGAGTTTTAGCGTATAAGTGAGTAATTACTTCATTTGTTTTTCCAATATTATGCTTTTCTGACTGAAACGCCTTTATTTTGAAATTGAGGGCTCATTAAAGGCTCTTTACAAAGTTGAATATCCTTAAAATCACCTCGACGATCTCCTAATACTTGGTAATACAATTCGAGTTTGTGTCACTTTCATTTTACTCTTAAAATCGTATTATAAATTATATAAATTTATAATATGATTAATAATATACAGGGTGGTCCGAACTGTATTCCGGAAACTTCGGCAGCATTATTCTGCTGATAAAAATAATATACTAAATAAACTAAAAATAGTTTAATAGCCATTTTCTTCAGGGGAGACATGGCAAAAAAGATACAAACATTTTTTGTATTATTGAATTAAAATGATTTCGGTTATTCTATTTTTGAACCTAAAAGATCGAGAATATTGAACAATCAAAACGTAAGAGATAAAACTGGAGTCATCGTAGATAATAAGTACGGTTATAATTGGCCGGGCAACAATACGGATCTAAAAGCATAATAGTTCGCGCTGTATACCTAAAGTTATACAAGTTAAATATAATTTATTGTGTTAAAATCTCATCGAGCTGAACAAGGAGCCTAGCTAGCTGGCGTGGCGCAAAATTGTCAGAAACAGGCGGTGCTGGCTTTATTCCTGGCTCCACTTTTCGCAAAGTTCAAATAAAGAAAGACGGATGACAGAATGAATAGTTTTTGGAATCGGTTCGCCATCGCAGAAATGATCATAAAGTTTCCGTTGAAATTCGACTGGGAAATCGATACGTTGCGTGGTAAGCCCTATATTAATAGCTGGCGATCGAGAATTTGCAGAATTTCATATCAGATAATTACAATTTTCCAGATGATTGGGAAAATGGCAACAATTTTGTTTTGAGGGTGAAAGTGAATTAGTTATTAATGTCTGTTGAAGTACATACAAATCTTTTTATTCGTCATATATATACATAAAATTTTGAACAAATACTGTAATTTTCAAAGTTTTGCCTTCACTTTTACTATCATCATCATAAATCGTTTCACAAAAATGGTTAAAAATCCAGTTTTTCCCAAAATGAAAGCCCTTAAAAATTTTCAGCTTAATATATTTTAAATATACATAAAATTTCCTACAAATACTTTGATTTTCAAAATTTTACCTTCACTTTTACTATTTTTCTAAGATCTCTGAAAATATATCAAAAATAGACATCATCATAAATTATTTCAAAACAAAGGTTTGAAAAATGAAGTTTTTAATAAAATTAAAGCCCTTAAAGATTTTCAGCTTAATATATTTTAAATCCACATAAAATTTCCTACAAATGTTTTAATTTTCAAAATTTTACCTTCATTTTTACTATTTCTCTAAGATCTCTGAAAATATGGCAAAAATGGCCATCATCATAAATCATTTCAAAACAAGGGTTTGAAAAATCCAGTTTTCCCAAAATCAAAGCACTTAAAAATTTTCAGCTTAATATATTTTAAATCTACATAAAATTTCCTACAAATACTGTAATTTTCATAATTTTGCCTTCACTTTTACTATTTTTCTAAGATCTCTGAAGATACATATGTCAAAAATAGTCATCATCATAAATTATTTCAAAACAAAGGTTTGAAAAATGAAGTTTTTTCCAAAATCAAAGCGCTTAAAAATTTTCAGCTTAATATATTTTGAATCTACTTAAAATTTGCTACAAATACTGGAATTTTCAAAATTTTACCTTCACTTTTACTATTTTTCTAAGATCTTTGAAAATATGTAAAAAATGACCAGCATAATAAATCATTTCAAAGCAAGCGTTGTAAAAATCAAGTTTTTAACAAAATCAAAATTCTGAAAAATGTTCAGCTTAATATATTTTAAATCTACGTAAAATTTCCTACAAATACTGTAATTTTCAAAATTTTACCTTCACTTTTACTATTTCTCTAAGATCTTTGAAGATATGTAAAAAATGACCAACATAATAAATCATTTCATAACAAGGGCTGTAAAAATCAAGTTTTTAACAAAATCAAAGCTCTTAAAAATTTTCAGCTTAATATATTCTAAATCTACATAAAATTTCCTACAAATACTGTAATTTTCAAAATTTTACCTTCACTTTTACTATTTTTCTAAGATCTTTGAAAATATGTCAAAAATGACCAACATAATAAATCATTTCCTAACAAGGGCTGTAAAAATCAAGTTTTTAACAAAATCAAAGCTCTTAAAAATTTTCAGCTTAATATATTCTAAATCTACATAAAATTTCCTACAAATACTGTAATTTTCAAAATTTTACCTTCACTTTTACTATTTTTCTAAGATCTTTGAAAATATGTCAAAAATGACTAACATAATAAATCATTTCAAAACTAGGGTTGAATATTTTTTATAATATCAAAGCAGTTAAACCTTTTAAGCCTAATAAATTTTAAAAGTACATAAAATTTATTATATTTTTATTATACCGTATGATCAGAAAAATTGCGGCGTCCAGTTGGCTTGGAGATGACGATCCCCATATAATTTTACATATAAAATTGACAGGGATTTTTATTTCATAGCCATCGCTATTATTAATATTTAAAAAAAGTGTTCAATTATTTGATTTTGAATTAACTGCAAACTGATGTTTCGGAGTGCGAATTTAGAACAAAGGGAGCCCGTTGCCATGTATAAACGTCAATATGATTTTCACTCTATCAAATCACTGCAACTATTATGTTCGTGTTGAAAATATTCAGCCATTAAATGCTTGACGCTGTGACAGGGCGATATAAATACTGTTAAAAATTGATACGCATTTGGCAAACTGCGCGACATAACACTTCATACTTTTATTATCATGTAGAATAGGGTGTTATAAAATAGTGATTTAAATCATTATTAAATCATCATTTAAATCATGATTTAAATCATTTGATTTAAATCATGCTAACCCTGATATTAAGGGTTCTACAACCCAAAATTTTTGTTTTTAAATGTACTTTCAACACCATTAAAAAAAATATAAAATATTTTGAAACACCCCAATGTAGAAATTTATTAATTGCAAAACGCCAATAAAAGCCTCTGTGAAACGCGCCCCATTGTTCCACTCCGACGCGATTCGATCTTTGAAAAATTGTAAAATGAAAAGCTGTTTTCGAATGACTGGAGTAAAAAAGTGTTAATGCCCATAATTCCGCCAATCGTAAAGGTCACACCGGACAAGGTCGTTCATTCAAGCTTTTTTTCGAAAAAATTCTAATTAAGGACGTTCGAAAAGCATTTATTCGGAAATTTCAATAAACCCTTTGATTTATACTCTCTGCACTTTCAACTGCATTCATTGTCAAGTTCTATGTCAGGGGTCTTTACCGAGAGCCCGTTTTTTTTTGAACAAATTAATTCCGAAGGTATTTAATTTTGAAAATACGACTATTTGACGTGCTAAACAGATTTAATTTGTAATGAGCTTAGTTTTTTTCGATTAAATCACAATTTTGCATGCTACGATAGATACAGGGTGAGTCATAAATAAGTGCAAGTATTTTCAGGGCTGGTAGATCTCGATAAAAGAAACATATTTTCTCTTTACCGTTTTTCAATCCAAAATAACCGAGATATTTTACTTTGAAAATTTCAAAAAAATCCGCTGGATCTTTTCTGGGTTTTCTTTCTTGTAAATTTAATCTACTGCCTATGTTGGCATATTATGAAGATATTAAGTTTTTTAACTAAAAATTAAAAATAAATTGTGTGTGCACGTGTGAAGTGAAACTTCTTACTAACAGCTATTAAGCTGAAGGGATTGGAGGATACATATTTTTTTATGAATGCTTTTTATACACTTCAAAAAAATTAGAGTTACCTTTATAATTGTATAATGTTTTTTTTTCAAACAATAATTCTATCACCCGGCCGGATAGACCTGGCAGGTGTAGCCATTAAACCAAAATACTACTACATCTATACAGGATGTCCTAGAAATAAGTGCAAGTATATTAACTGGTAGTATAGTTCAACCCCAGAAACACGCCTATGAGGTTTTTTTTGCGAAAAAAAAAATTTTGAAAATTCGGAATTTTTTGAAAATTTTTTTGGAAATTTTTTTAGTTTTTATTTAAAAAAAAATATATTTTTTTTTTCTTTTATCCTTTGACATTGTAAACATTTATAAATGTTTATTTTAAACAATAAGTCTGACAATGTTATTTGTATAATGTTTTGTATTCGCTTTTGTTTGTTTGTTTGTTTACCTTGTTTGTTTACTTTGTTTGTTTAGTTTACCTTTGTCTACAAATTGTAAAATTTTTTGACAGTAAAGGCATTTATTTATTTACTAGCGTGTAAACCCGCGACTTCGTTCGCGTCGAATTAATCATTTGTAATGGTGATGATAAAGCAAAGCAAGAATTTCCATTAACATACAAACTGGATAAAATTTTCTCACATTTATGTCAGCATGAGAAAAAACAATATGGCGATATTATTATATAACTTGGTAATATTTGAGAGGTAGTTTCATCTCGTTGGAATTTGACTTTCGAAAAATCCGTTTGCCAAAAATAGTCTTTTTACGTCAAGCAGTTTAAGCAGAATCGTGGTTAATCAATTACCCAACTTTTTGGAACACCATGTATGATTTTTTAAAAAATTTCAAAATATGTAAAAAACAAAATAAATTATGCGTGTCCAAGCGTTTTCCCGAAAGACTAACCATTTTTTAAATGACAAAGATTGTAATATTGGAGGGGCGTTTTAACCCTCTTGGAATTTGAGATTCGAGAAACCCCTCCTTATCGAACCTCTACACCCCACAGTCAAACCGTTTGCCAAAAATCAGCTTTAAACGTCAAGCAGTTTAAGCAGAATAATTATGATTACTCAGTGGTCATATTTTATGAAACACCCTGTATAATTTTTTAAAAAATCTTAAAACATGTAAAACAACAAAACAAAATATACGCATTTAAGAGTTTTTCCGAAAAACTCACCGGTTTTTCAATAAACAATATTCGAATATTTGAGGGGTGGTTTCACCCCCTTAGAATTCGAGTTTCGATAAATCCCTTCTTATCGAATCTCTACACCCTAAAGTCAATCCGTTTTCCAAAAATCAGCTTTTTACGTGAAAAGCTTTAAGCAGGATCGTGATTAATCAATGACTATATTTTTCGAAACACCCTGTATACATCTTTAAAAAATCTTAAAATATGTAAAAAAACGAAATAAAATATACGTGTGAAACTTTACCGTTTTTTAAATAAAAAATATTGTAATATTTGAGGGGTGGTTTTACCCCCTTGGAACTGGAATTTCGAAAATCCCTTCTTATCGAACCTCTAGAATAAATCTGTATGCCAAAATTGAGCTTCTTACGTTGAGTGGTTTGACCAGGATCGTGATTAATCAGTATGTCAGTCACTTAAGGATTTTATATATTAGTATACCAGTGTTGCCGCAAGTATATTTTTCATCGGGGTAGATCTAGCCCAATCTACTTCCAACGCGCGTAAAAAGTTAAATTCAAAAAATTCAAAAGTTTTTTCAAAAAATTCCAAATTCACAAAAAAAATATTTGCACTTATTTAAGACTCACCCTGTAGATTGTAATGTTCAGCTTTATTCGTCAAAGTGCATAATTTTAAGACAGCGTTATTTCCTTATTGCAGGAATGGACGGATTACAACCTTCGCTGGAACGAAACCGAATATGGCGGCGTGAAGGATTTAAGGATAACACCTAATAAACTATGGAAACCTGATGTCCTTATGTATAACAGGTAACAAGTATAGTTTTGAACCCGCTTTATCTTTTGATAACCTCTAGTAACATTTACATAGAATTTTAGGTACATCGCAGTAATTTAAGGGCATGCTGTTAAGTCGTTGTTTTCCCTATTCAACCTGATGAAAATTCTATTATCTAGGCTTTTCAAATAAATTATCAATAAAGAAATTTAAAACGAAGTTTTCTTTTTTTTTTGTTTGACATGAAAAAAAAATTATTTGTGGTAATTGTATAAAACATTACTGGTAAAAAAAGAAAATTTCTATACAAAAATAGATGTTGTTGTTTTGTTATGTTTGTGGTGTTTTGTTAAATGTTTTGGTTCACTAAATACTAGTTTTGGCATTGGAGACCACGAAAAGTGGTGCGGTATTTGCAATGTAACTAAGCTTAATCATCTTCATGAACGAATGAGTTGTATTGTTGCCTATATTCTTGCAATATCCAGTAGATCCTACCATTTATACCCTGTAGTATTTGAAGAAAAAAATCGTTTTTTAGATGTTTGATTCTAATAGATCATTTCACTCTATTTCGATTATGTTTTTATCTCAACCATGTGAATCTTATAGATTTTTAGTACAACTATTCTTAAATTGGTGACAAATAATTTCGGAATAACGGCGATCCTTATACAGGGTGGTTCGAAGTGTATTCCGGAAACTTCAAAAGCATATTCTGCAGATAAAAATAAGTAAAAAAGTTCGTATAAATGTAATAATGTCCTAAAATGCTTAGTTTTGGAGATACAGGGTGTAGAAGTTTCATTTTTATTTCGATTTTTTTCAAATAATTTCTGAAGTATAGAAAATTGATGTCTGGGAATTTTTTGACGTGAAAAATTTAATTTTGATGTTAATATGACTCCTATTTGCAGGGGGCTCCACCTACATGTGTTTTAATTGTTTTGAAGAATAATAACTTTTTGTCCGTACCTGTATAAATCTACTCAGTGAAAAAATATACAATTCCGTGACTTTTTACGTAAAAAATATCTCATGGTAAAACTCGCTACGAGCAACCGTTTTTAAGATATTTAGAATGGAAAGAGTCAATACATGCCATTAGTAAACATGTTAAATTTATGTCACTGATGACAGGTATTGATAATTCCGATTCCAAATATCTGGAGAACCATTACTCGTTGCGACTTTTACCAAGAGACTTTTTTTATGTAGAAAACGTCGTAAATGAATATTTTTTACTCACTAGTTTTATACAGGTACAGACGAAAAGTTATTACTCTTCAAACCAGTTAAAAAATATGTAGGTAGCGCCCTCTACAAGTAGGAGCCAAAATGATATCAAAATCAAATTTATCATATCAAAAAACCCCCAGACACCAATTTTCATCGAAATATTGACGTTACTTCAGAAATTATTTGAAAAAATCGTAATAAAAATGAAACTTCTACACCCTGTATCTCCGAAACTAAGAACTTTTTTACTTATTTTTAACTGCAGAATATGCTGCCGAAGTTTCCGGAATACAGTTCGGACCACCCTGTATATCACTTTAAATTTAAGACGGACATAATAAAAAAAATAGTGACAAGGTTTTCGGAAGAAAAATGGTTCAAATTTTATATTTCTTAACTATTTTCTAAAAGAGATGAAACCAAAATTGGCGGTTTGACTGTTTGACATATTTTCACAAAAGATTAGACTGTTACATTATTCTCTTTTTATCAAGGGGCACCACAATAGAATAACCGTTTTATGAATCTGTTAACAATAGGTCATAGCAAGATTCAAATGATTTTTTATGTTTGTGTCATATAATCGGCGTTATTTTTTATTCTATGTAGATTTTGTATATGAAAGAAGAACGTTTTTTTTTATTTAAAATATTCTCAGTTTTGGGGTAAAAATATATTTTTCAATTATAGAGAAGATTTTAATATTTAAACCAAATAACTAATTTTATTCTTAATTCGATGTAACAAAAGTTTTACAAATAAAACAAGCTATCTCTATTTTACGAACTAGTTTATCTTGCAAACTTGGGAGGAGCTTTTATTTCATCAATTTGTTTTCAAACTACTAATCAGTATCTATTACAAAATCCAGGGCTTTTCGCTTTAATGGAACTGTAAACTTTAAGAAGGAATAGGAAGAAGGATCCTTTTCTTATTTGATTTGCTCACTTTACCTCGATATATGCTTCCTGTATACTTTTTAATGTTCTACACGCCCTGAATACTGATTACACTCCATTTTCGTTTGATCATATGTTTACGCTTTTCAAAAATATACAAAAAGGACTTAAACGTGACTAATACTAAACTTTTTTCATCTTTATGATTTTTTTTAATCTCTTGTAGCAATTTTAAAGTGATTGATTCATGGAAGCGTAGCATTTCCATAGAGAAACACTTCAAATGTCAATAAAATCAATCAAGTGCCTGAAAGGTCTCTTAGACATAAATTAACGAAATTGAATGTAACTTTCTTCCAAAAACTTGTCACCATCCATCAGGGACTTAAATCCGAAATTAATTTATCATTCTAATATAAAATATTGATGGCGAATATTAAGAAAACTCTTTTCTTCGACATTAAAAGGAGTAAGTAAATTATGATTCGAATTTCGATTAGACTTTTTAAGCTTTTTTTTATTTATTTTTTATAGTTTATATTTTACGCCAAAGAATTTTCTATTATTTCTGTAAAGCATAGAAACAGTATTGAAGAAAATTTGATTAAACGTTTAAATGTTCAAAGGTGGGAAGATTCCTCACGTAAAAATAGGATTTATTTTTCATATCAATATGGGTCATTCTGCAGTCTTCATTTTATTTTTAAATTTTACTTTTTGAAAAACACTATCATTAAAAAAATAAAAACACTCATCTTGTATTACTATTTCTTATTATTAAAAAAAATATTATCTATATAGACCATTTATACTTACTGAATCGACTTAATTAGTAGATAAATAATTTTGTTGAACGCTTTTGCACCAAAGTACCAGAATCGCATGCTTATACAGCATTCAACTTAGACATAAATCGTGAAAAAGGGCGAAATTTCCCGGGCAAAAAAGTCAGCTGTTTTCATTGAGATATATTGCCAATAAACTATAGGTTATAAAATGGGGATCACTACTAGATGACGATAATATAGGAGACAGGTAGGTCAAGAGTTGAACCATGCTGAATAGAAATTGAAACAAGTGAAAGGAGCTCTCATTTTTTATTTATTATTTGACACTCGCAGAATTTGAGC
The DNA here is from genome assembly GCF_002938485.1 of Sitophilus oryzae. Lineage (NCBI taxonomy): Eukaryota > Metazoa > Arthropoda > Insecta > Coleoptera > Curculionidae > Sitophilus > Sitophilus oryzae. The sequence continues at coordinate 626,434 of NW_022147143.1, forward strand.
GATAATACGATTTGAAGATAAACAAAATTGGGTGTGCACTATGTGCGCTTTTTTGAACTGAAACTTCTTACTGACATCTATTAAATTGAAAGATTTGAAGGATATATATTTTTTTATAAATGCTTTTGATAAACTTCAAAAAAATAGAGTTAATATTTTTTTAGAGTTTTTTTTTAATTTTTATTAAAAAACGATAATTCTATCACTCGGCCGGATAGCCTGGCAGCTGTGGCCATTAAACCAAAATACTACTACATCTTTATCATTGACTACTACTAACTGCTACTTACCAACAATTTGTTTTGTGTGGTCTGTTTTTGTTTAAATGTTTTCTTCATTATTCATGTTGGGGATTTATTTTTAAATCAATGTTAATCGTTAGACAAACGCATAGAATATGTATTTCTTTTGCATAATCAAAAGTGTTACTGTAAATTTTACATCTTTTTTAGACAGATGTCATTTGTCTTGTCATTATTCAATTCATTATTCGAATTCTCAGAATGTTGTTAACAAAAGTTTCATCTTGAAATAAAATTTTAATCAATCACAATTGTTTATCTCCATCATTTACCGGATTAATAAAACAGAAATTACAGTTCAATTACAAACAATTTATTATTTATAGTGATTTACAGTAACTTTATTAAATTATACGAATATTCTCGTTGATTATTGGTTTGAAATAAATATCTCATCCAGTAAAAATGTTGACTGTTATTCAGAAGCTACAAACCTATCGAGGAAAATATTCATGTAAATTTACTTCCTAGAATACAAGGTTGGTAGAATACCGCATATGACAGATCGTTAAGCAGTGTTGCCACAGCCTTGATTTTTTACTCTCAACGCGCGCAAAGAAGTTTCATTTCAAAAACACAAAATTTTATTAAATGATATTTTTATTGAATAGTTGAAGCGACAAAAACGAAGCAGATTAAAAACTCTTTAAAACTTTAAAACAGTTTGAAATATAATCTAGTTTGTCAGAGATAAAAATATTTTCAGGAAAAAAATATTTACTTCTATCTGAGAACGTTTTCTCTTTTTCTCTGCTATTATTTGATTTATGTAAATAATAATAAATGAATGAGGGCTCTGTGTAGAGTGGTTTCATTGCGAGTTTTTATAGAGCTAAGATGCAAATGGGTGTGTGAATTTAAAATTAAACAAATGGGTGGGGGCGTATGACACGGCCTGCCGTTGCTGTGGGCCACAGCTAGCCCCAATCCTCTAGAGTCGAATACAATTGAGTTGATACTTACCAATGTTCAATTTTTTACTCTAAACTAACACCAAATTCATTCCCACACATTTTTAAATGCATTACAAAAGAATTAATTTGTTGTAATAATTTATTCTATTTAAGCGCTTAAAAATAAAAAAAAAACACTCGAAAAAACGGAAAATAATGACTCGTAGCTCGGAATAATGCAAATAAATCGTGCAGATGCGTACTAAATTCATTTTCTAAAGGGTATTTCTGTATTTGTGCGGGAATAATTGTTGTAAGTTTCATTTAATGTGCATAGTTGGTTTCGGCGGTTGAACAGTACATCGCGGAATTGCAATAACTGTTGAAACCGAGGCATTATTTTGACGGCGAGCTTTTAAATTATTCAAAAATGGAGAGATTTAGTAGCAGCTCAGTATGCGACTCTATCTGGGTTGGGGCATCCCTGAAAACACCTTATAACAGCACGACAAGTAAATAACCCTCTAAAAATTAAACCAATAAAATCAATTAACCTAAAAAACTACTAAGTGAGTAATAATAAAAATGTAGATAAATAAAATATAAAGACCTAAACTTAATATAAATAATTAAATTTTATACATTGTCGAGTTTAAGTAGAGTTAAAATTATTTCACCTTTGTTTTGTTAAGAACCAAAATTTTAACTTAGTACTTACATCGGCACTGTATAAATAAAACCATGAAATTGGTACGAGAAGTACCGATAAAACAGCTTTGATTACTGCAGTGGCTGTATCTCACCAATTCAATGTAACATTGCTTATATGTGTTCGATGTTATTATCTGTCAATGTCAAAATTAGATATATTCGATGATGATGGTAAATGACTCAGTGTTGATGTGTTATTATGCATGTTAACTATGTGTTAACTCAGCCTCGTAGAGAAAGAAAAATTACAGCATAAACTAACAGCATTTAATGACAAAAGCCACACAAGAAATAAGTCCGCAAAAGTGTTTTTACCATATTTATTAAGTTTCTTCTAACTTGGAAATCGCTTTAAACATCGCGGTTGTTTTGCTAAAGGAATTTCAACGGGATTACTTTTAAACAACCAATATTGTCAGCAAAAGCCCTTTGGCGTTCTTATTAAAGTTTTCATGCTCCAACATTTATTCCCTTTTACAATTTTAATATCGTATCTGATGTTGGAAGAATTGTCAACTAAAAAATTTATAGAAAAATATATGTGACTGTAAAACTGATACCACCCTATATAAAGAATCTTATTTACATTTTTATTCGATTGTCAAGCCGCTGAAATGTAGTAAGATGTGGTCGTAAAGAAGTAGTCACAAGGGCTACGTGTTTTCTATTTTTCTTCCGTCAAAAGTCTTAACCACAATATCGCTGATATGCAGGAACTTTATTTAAAATTCACTTTTCGTTTTCCTCTAAGTTAAAAATCCTTTTATCGAAAAAGGACGTAGTTTCCAGACACTAAGCTCTTGATTTACAATACCTTTGTCAACTCTAAAGAAATAAAATATCGGTAATATTCCGACTTCGAGAACTATAATTCTTAACTAAAGTTGTTTTTTCTTGCTAATACCGTTCTAATATAAATAGTCTCTACAACATCCTGCAAGAATATATTTTAGATTTTTGTTATTAAAAGTAAAATAAACTTTCCAGTTTAACCATCGAGAGTATTTTAAAATATATCCAGTTTTATTTTACTTATTCGTTTTGAATAAAGAATGAGCTGTTTAAAATGTTCTCCTTTACCTAGAACGGTCTAGATTTTCGTTTTATAAGCTTTCAAGTTAGTAAAATAGATGGAATGATCATCAGGATTGATTATTTTCATGGCTATATGCATGGAAAAATATTGAAAATTGATCAATTTTTGATGATTTTTTTCGGTCTTAGAAAAATATGAAATATTAGTAGTAGCTCACCCCTATAACTTTTTTATTTTTTCACATAAATTAGGATTGATAGACGTATTCAATTGTTTTTGGTCACTTCCTGTTTCACAGGAAGTGAATACAACTTTTGATTGTTAAATTACACCCTTGGAATTTTTTTTTTGCTTTATTCGATATAAAATGTCAGTCTGAATAGAATGATATATCATATGTTCACTTTTGACATTTTCGCATATGGTTTATTTGAAATTGTAAAATGCGGTTCATAACGACAGTTTGACTCTAAATAGCAGGTGTGTGGTATCAAATTATTCGCAAAAAAAAATCTTTTTCCGAATATTCTTATGAGCCACCCTTGTTCCATTTGAAAAAATTGAGATATGATTTAAAATACGATTTTTTTTATATAGTAAAAATATACCGGGTTACAATTTAAAAATCAAAAGTTGTGGTAATTTCTGGTGAACCAGGAAGTGACCAAAAAACAATTGAATATGTCATATACTGACATACCAAATCTCGTTTTTTTATCTGAAAAGATAAAAAAGTTATAGGGGTGAGCCACTTTTGAGACGCATCAGGTATAGTACTTTTCGAACCTATAAATTCCTTTAGCAAAAAAACGAAGTTCTCTTCTAAATATTTTAATTAAAATCGTACTGAAATATTATGACAAACCCTTATACAAGTCGCTTTTACTATTCGAGCAAAACAAAATTAACATGACGATGATGTACATATTGTATAAATTGGTGTACATTCGAACATTGTGCGAATCGTTGATACCGACGATAACAGACATCAGCAACACTAAGTACTTAGAGGGCTGATTTTAACACTTTGTGTTGTTGTAAAGTGCTGATGAGGGTTTCGATGGGACTTTCCAAACAAATGTTGTGGTCAAACATAACGGCAGCTGCTTGTACATCCCTCCGGGTATCTTCAAGAGCACATGCAAGATAGACATTACGTGGTTCCCCTTTGATGACCAGCACTGTGACATGAAGTTTGGTAGCTGGACCCATGACGGCAACCAGGTATTGCTGCAATATTTTCATGTCTTAGTTTTCACACATAACAACACAGTTTTAGTTTTCACGTACAAACACACAGCCAAACTCAAAGATTAAACGATTCAAAGTCAAATAAAGGCATTCCATTTTTTATTTCAATCACTGCTGTGCACTAACTCAAGTTTATCATCAAGCCACTAATATATATGCAATAAAAAGTATCGTAGTTTTCGAATTACAAAGGGTATATCATGACACCCTACATTGTGAGCTGCCTGATGTCAATTATTGAGTCAGTGTACATCCCATACACATAAAAAAAGGTAGAATGCGCCTTTTTTAGTTTTTAGATAACCTAGTAATATAAAATTCTCGCTAATATCTAATAATTACACAATATTTCTTATTATTTTTTAATTTGTTTTTATAAGGAAGGAATGAATACCTTCATTTCATAAAGAGCAGCGTAAGCCTAATGCAGTTATGGCTCACCGAAACATATACAAGGGTGTTTTAATAAAAATACTTTGACGTATGATTTTGTAAACTAATAGATATTTTGTTATAAAAACATTAGGGTTTTCAGATTATTTAACCACTAAAATTAACAAGAGTAAAATAAAAATATATTTGTATTTCGAAATTATTAAAATAATAAATTTCTATACATATTATCGAAATTAGTATCGTTAATAATTAAATTAAATAACGATGGAAACCATTTCGTCCGTAATAAAACCAAAAATAAATAAACCCCAATGTTTATACACCATATTTCTGGATTGAACTGATAAGCATACAGAGCAAATAAAGCAGTTGTATAAAAAACTAATGTTTGTTATTAATTGTGTATTTTGTTCACATTTTAATTGAAATAAAACTTATTATTGATATGTTAAAATTAAATTTAATAGATTTATCGTGGTTTGAACTTTTTTTGCGTCTGTTAACAAATGAAGTTAAGAAGTTACTTGTTTTCAAAATTAGTATGTCACTGTATTTTTATTAATATACTTTGTCTATAGAACTATGTCAGTGCTGTCAGCCGCTTTTTTAGCCCTTATATCCCTAATTGCTTCAGATTAATTATAAAATTGTGGAGGAAATAAATCAACTCTCCGTTAACTAGCAAGTTCTAGTGGACATGTCATTAAATAGGGATAATGGAGCCTGTTGCCAGCACTGGTTCTAACACACAAAACTCTCAAAACCACAAAAATATCGCTAGTTGATTGCGATCGTCAACCTATAGCCCTAGTTGCACGTTTTAGCTGCTAGGCTAGTCGTGTTTTTCGTATTTTGTTTTCCAGTTTATAGAAAACCGCGGGCGCGAATGACGTATACTTAGAGCTAGTTTTCCTGCTGACATCTACATTAGCTATTTTAATAGGCAACCTATTTTTCGATATTAAATATTACGGATATTTGGGTCACAATTTTCATAAATTTAGTCCGTCATACAGCACCACGGTATACCAATTATTTTTTGTAGGAATAGATTGCCAGCAAATTACCGTCTAGTCGGTTATTAAGCAACCCTAATTTGACCTATCATCGGCAGTATTTCAGCTCTGACTCTGATATAATTGAGTTTTAATTTTTTCAGTGTTATAAAATATTTTTTATCGATTCTGTAGTGAAAGTTGTAAACTTTTCCTTTTTACATTTTACTATATTTCACCCGGCCCATTAAAACTTCTTGCTCTTTTAATATTTGTTTTATTTGAGTAGCAGCATAAAACTTCTCACATACGTACCGTGTAAAGCTTCACAGATTGCTGAGTTTTATACGTAAATATTAGCGCTGGCAAAACGCTGTAATAAAGATAAATATTGGTAAACCTGAGGATGTAATGTACAAAGTTCCTGGACTCGAAATATCCGTAATGAAATAAATGGCTTATTAGAATAACTAATAGCTGTGTCAGTAGCGCAAAACCAAAGACCCCTTCATTAGGGAACCATGTCATTAGGGTAACTATTTTGCATGGAGCACAATATCATCAATTTCTCTGCTACCTACTTTACCACCCGTAATTTTTAACCTTCTCACCTGTAATTTCACGACAATTTTAACATATTTTTATTAAGTACATATAACTTTAAATTTAGGTAAGTAGTTCTTTTTCTATTTGCTTATAAAGGTTTATAAAGAAACAAACTTTTTAACAAAACACGTAATAAAAAAATAATTTAACAAAAGTTATTTAAACATCTAAATATATTTTTATATAATATACAATGATATGTATCTGTAATATTATGGTGTTTATACAGGTTGGTGAGCAGCCAATAACTCAAATAACAACTAGTCAGGTTATCTACATAATCTAAAAGATTACGATACACGTTCTTTTAACCATGTTAGCATTATTAATAAGTTTCTAGCGTGATAGAAAATAAAAAGTAAAAAGTGTTTTGCTGTAGTGCGCGAGAAATGTGTAATAAAATTTTTCGCAAGCGAACAAAAAATCTTTTGATGTCCCTAGAGGTAATCTTTCTTTTCCTTCAGTCAATTTGAGATGACATTGAAATTACGAATTTTACAAAAGAAATACGTGAATTTTTTGCAGAAATTCTCTCAGTCTATTCCCGTTCATAGTGACTTTTAAAAGCTAAACTTAGTATTTTTCTTGTCTCAACGAACGAACGACATACATCAAATAGATTCTTTGTTTAAAAATAGATAACATTCCACTGACAAGTTCTTCTCTGCGAAGCTCTACCAATAAATTTTTATTAGAAACAAATATAACTTATTTTTTTTACTATAAGCTTGTGTTTTAATAAATAAAAGTCATGTACCATATTTTGTTGTTTTTTATTATTTTACTTTTAAGGGAAATCTGAAAAAAGTAAGCTCAAAAAAAACGCAACAGAAATTTTTTTTCGTCAAGTTTTTAAATTGTTATATTTTTGTAATTTTTAGCCCTGTTTTCATGATTTTTTTTAGCAAACTCTATATCTATCAACTTTAATTCGTTAACTCAGCTTTTTATAAACTTTAGTATTTGGCTGATTATACAGGGTTAATTGTTTAATTTTTAATTTCCATTCTTCTTCAAGAATTAAGAGAATATTCATAATTTCGGTCATCTTCAACAAGACCAATGACTTTTGCACAAGCTTCGACACTAAAAACCATATTGATTCGTACACAACAACAGTCACCAAAGCCACCTCGTCATTATGAAGAATAACATCAAAAAGTAACGATAATTGAATAAATTGCAAAATGTTTGTGGCAAGTTTATTTGCTTTTAAAAATTAACTAAGGCATGTTGTGTTAACATTAGTCAAAAAAAACAAAATATTCATCACACATGGTTCTGACAGAAAAATAATGTTTTATGAAAATTTTCTCACGAAATTATTGCACAGGGTGTTTTAAAGATAAGGTGAAAAACAACTCTTCGATTAACCCTGTATAATAAGTCAAATACTAAAGTATATAATAAACTGAGTTTACGAATTAAAGTTGATAGATATATACAGTGTGACCCACTCAAGACCGGGCACCCTCCATAAAATCTGTGTTTATAGTCCGATTTTGATGATGTTTTTTTTCAAATATAAAGTTTAAAAAAATGTACTTTAGGGCTCAATGTCATGTTATTTCACAAAAAACAAGGCCTACTTAATAAAGTTTTTGTGGTGAAAAATTTGCAAAATCATATTAGCGATTTTTTTTCAAAAAATTTGGGTACACCCCTACATTCGGCATCCCCCAAAACAGTTCTGTACCAAATTTCGTTTAAAAATATTAATTATTAATAATTCTGCAGTTAAATTAAATAATTCCCTATTTTTGCCAATTTAACGATGAGTTATCAAGTAACCCCTTGAAAAAACAATCCACGACAACGAGTTTTATTACAAACAATGATAAAAATACTACAAGCAACACAATAACCGAATAATAAGTTAAACATATTCAAATAATTCTAGTTGCTTCTACCAGCCCTCCATTCAGTTCAATACATTTGTCGCATCTTTTTCTTAGATTAACAGTTACATTCCTAAGCTGCTGTGGTGTAATATTTGCAGAAGCCTCTGTAATTCTAATACGTAATTCATCTACAGATTGAGGTCTAGACTTGTAAACTTGTTGCTTTAAGAAACCCCAAAGAAAGAAATCAAGGGTGTTAGGTCCGGGGATCTCGGTGGCCACTCAATTAGCGGGCTATTTCGACCTATCCACTTATTTTCAAAATTTTCATTTAACCATTCCCTGACAACTGCCGCGTTATGCACAGGTGATCCGTCCAATTGAAATTTTAAATTCAAACGGGTTTGGCATGGTAAATTATGTATTGCATCCCAAAAGTCATTAATCAGAAAATTCAAAAACGTTGGACTATTCAAATTTCTCTCAAAAAAATATGGACCAATGATTCTATCATCAAGTATGCCACACCACACATTTAATTTCTGAGAATACTGTCTTCTTGTATTGATCACCCATTCAGGGTTTTCGACTGCCCAGAATCGCGAATTTTGAGAGGATACTACTCCGTTTGTACTAAATGTTGCCTCATCACTAAATAAAATTTCTTTTAAGAAATTTCTATTATTTAAATACTCTGCTTGAGCCCATAAGCAGAATTCTAATCGTCTAACATCATCTCCGTTTTCCAAAGTGTGTAAAATCTTTGGTTTAAAGGGTTTAACTTTATTAGTTCGCAAACATCTCCTAATATTTTCCCTTGGTATATCCAAATCAACACTGGCGCCTCTAATGCTTGCACGAGGATTGTTACGAAAATATTCTAATATTTCCTCATTCCGCCTATTTATTCGATGTTCCGGCCTTCTGTTTTTTAGTAAGTATTTTGACACACAACCAGTTTCATTAAAAACTCTATTTATTCGTTGAACCGTGCTTCTACTTACTGCAGGTCTGTCGGGATGTCTGTTGTTAAATTCTCTGGCAGCTTCTCCTGCTTGAAGATAGTTATCACCCACTAAACGAATAATTTCAATTTTATCCCTAATATTTAATTGTTCCATAATGCAAATAATATTTCTTGATACAACACTTTTCTGCGTGCTATTAAATTAATATTCAATTCTACGCTGCAAGAATTGACAGCTAATAAAACCCATTGTTGTGGATTGTTTTTTTCAAGGGTTACGTGATAACTCATCGTTAAATTGGCAAAAATAGGGAATTATTTAATTTAACTGCAGAATTATTAATAATTAATATTTTTAAACGAAATTTGGTACAGAACTGTTTTGGGGGATGCCGAATGTAGGGGTGTACTCAAATTTTTTGAAAAAAAATCGCTAATATGATTTTGCAAATTTTTCACCACAAAAACTTTATTAAGTAGACCTTGTTTTTTGTGAAATAACATGACATTGAGCCCTAAAGTACATTTTTTGAAACTTTATATTTGAAAAAAAAAATCATCAAAATCGGACTATAAACACAGATTTTATGGAGGGTGCCAGGTCTTTAGTGGGTCACACTGTATACAGTTTGCTAAAAAAATCACAAAAATTAGACTAAAAGTAAAAATAATATAATAACACTTTCAACTTGACGAAAATTTAGAGCATTGGCGAATACATGAATATTAAATGTACTAAGTAGATTAGGTAATGTAGAATGTGGTAGAAACCTTTGAGGTTTTATAGGACCATTACGTTCTCTCTCTCTCCACAGCCTGTATAAATGCTTCTGTTTGTTTTATAGATCCAATACAATTTTGATAAAATTCTGATTTGCATAACGTGGGCTCCTGAGGCTCGATCTTAAGTATCTGTTCGAAGAAATATTCTTTTTTCTTAAGCAGTAAGGTTCCGTTTAACCTCTCCAGCGTACTCCCTAGTTAAACCAACACCCACACAATCTCCATTAGCCCATCTCATTTCGTAAAGTTCTTAGCAGAGGGGTTGCTCTTTGAACTGGTGGGGATGTTAACTTGTGTACGTTTAAGCTCACCAACACGAAACTCCTTCGGTAGGTTGTTTCCGTCCTCAGGAATTTCAATATTCCTGTAAGAAATTCTCCTATAATAGTCATCAAAAAAATGATTAAAACTTTTAAATTATAGTCTAAAGAACTGCAAATTAAATTTATGTATGATGAAAACTTTTTTATGTGTTAGAGTAACAAATTTTATTTAATTCTATTGTCATATACAGTATGTTCAAAGAGGAAAAGCTTCTTTATTATTGACATTTTAAGAAAAATACATTCTTCATAAAAAAAATGCTTGTTCTAAAATTGACTGCAGTTAATCAAAAAAGTGATTAAAACTTTTAAATTATAGTCTAAAGAATCGAAATACTATTACCATAGAAACGCCTTTTGATTTTTAGGACTTTTAACTAATATATTCATGTTTTTTTTTAATTTTCTCTACAACGGTATAGAAATTTGGAAAGTATGCACTTTTCTCACAATGTCAATAATAAAAAGTTTTTCCTGTTCGGAGACATACTGTATATAACTAAAAATATTATAAATTGAGTTACTTTAAGACTTTTTAAAAGATACTTTTTTTGTTCTAATCGATTTGTACTTATTTTACTTAGGGTGTAAGTGTAACAGCTGCATAACTAACATGTTTTTTAACAAAATCAATTAAAAAATAAGGCATGGTAAACGTTTCTGCATGACCATAATATTTCCTTATTTTGTTTGTTCAATTATATTACTGTTAAAGTTCTTTACTACTTTCATGCTCTGTGTGCATGTTGACGAAATTGTGCACTTCTGTGCCTTAATACACTGAAATTATATGTATTAATGAAATGTAAATAGTGTTGCATAGGTGTATATAATATATAATTTATATTTAAATGTTTTTGTTATTTACTGGGATGTAGTGTTAATAATGGTATAAGTTTCAATAAATTATTTCATTTTCTAATTTTAATTCATTTTAAAACAATTAAGAAGCGCTTTGAGTTTTTTTGACATTGTGAAAAAATTAACTTTTTAATAGTCCTTTCTTTTTATTTTCTCTATAATAAATTTAAACACATATGCAACACTCGATATCATTTCGATTACAATTTGTTCCTTACTTAATCCATTGCTGTTGTTACATGTACGTAGTCCAGATATTTTCCAGATTTTCTCAGGAAGAGGAAAGTCTCCAGAAAATTTGAGGATTTAAAAAAAATCGTAATTTAAATGCGCCCGCTTCATCTATTGATGATTAGGTGAGGTAAATAGATTCCTCTGAAGGGGTAGTAGAATATATATAACACGTGATTTGAATTAGAAATAATATTTGATAGATAGAAAGCAGCCTGTCTCAGAAAAACATTTTAAAAAATTATTATAATTATTTTAACTAATTTTTTTATCGTATGTTTGGTAGTGATACATTAATTTGGCTTGTGTTAATGTAATATGATATATTAATTGTCTGTTTTCCCAATGAACTCGATAGAGAACACTATAAACACTATTAAGTAGTTGTATTTAACTGATACGTTGTTATTATCTCAAATGACTATAAAATATAAAAGAGTTTTAACACAAAATCATGTGTTACAGTGGTAAATTGAGACATGCTGCTCTAATTTAATAATTTTTATATCGGTGAGCCAATAACGACATTTTTGAGCGTAAATAGATGAATTATTTGGTGTTTTTTACTTTATATTTTTTTGTAAACACTTTGATTCTGTTCGTAGTGTCTACACAATATTAAGTAATTGAAAAAGTCGATTTCTAAAAAACTTTTATATTATTTTGGCTCTCTGGAAATACCCGCTTTAAAACATCGTTATTAATACTCGTTATACTTTCTGACGCTTTAAGATCATTAAGCTCTTACAAACTTCATCCTAATTATGAAAGTTTTCACTAATAATGTCTAAAATTATGATCTAAGCTAGCGCATTTATTAAGTTATGCAGGCACTACTCGGATTTTTTTTGGTAGAACTTAGCGTTACCTTTAGATGAACATTTATATGGCCAAACATTTTCTGCAGCTTGACCTCATATTGAATTCGGATACGGGAGGGGACCTGTCAGACTTTATCACCAATGGAGAATGGTATTTGATTGGTAAGTCCGTAGTTTATTCCTTATTTCTCATCCCGTTAGACTTAGATAGAAAATGCTATACCATTACATCAAGCATATATAGAGAACTAGACATATATAGTGTAACCAACGGATCTGCAGCTACGGGGTATCGGCAGGGGAACGCAGTTGTAAACAAAACACGCCCAATTTCATTCATAAAATAGGCATGGGCGTACGATGTTATATGAAAATAATGTGTATCAGAAATATAATACTCAGATTAATTTTTTTTTTCAAAAAACTTTATGCTGTTTGAATCGTTACTGTTGAGTTAGCAGATAAACACTAAAAGCTTTTATTAAAGCTCCCTTAAATATTTTGAATCATTTTATTATTGTGTTGTTAATATAATAGAAGAAATAATTACAGCTGAGGGTTGGAACCTTTAGTGTTACACAGCAAAATAAAACACTAAATCAGTACAATACACCAAAACACTTTTAATTTTACACTGGACGCACGTTTCGCTAACCATGTCTGTCATCAGCAGATGATCAAGACTGAGTCTTGAGGTATATTTATTTATATATCTGTACTAACTATATTTTTTTCTATAATACATAATTTTAGATATAACTATTTCCAGCAAAAAAAACTTGAAAATAGTTAACTTTGGAAGCGCAAACAAAACATAATTTTACTCACCAGTAGATCCAATATTGCCTATTACACCAGATATGGTATCGCTCCGCCAGTAGTTTTTAAAGGTTAGGTCATTGTCTACCCATATGTTTCATCCAAATAGATAATACTTGGCTATATTTTCGAATTTCGCGTATATATTTATATCTCTCTCTGCAATATAATGGGCCGCTCCATTAATATTTATCTGTTATGTTGACATTTACGCCAAAAAAATTCATTTGATTTTAATAACCCCCTAAGCGTTTCCCTGCAAAAGGAAAATTCGATTCTTCCTGCAATTTTTGCAAAAGCTTTCTAATTGTGGGGACGAGTTTGAATTCGAGATAAAATCTATTTATCAAATTCCTGACCTTCGATGACTTCGAAAAAGTCGTCGAGCTTTTCGACAGCAGTCTCACGTGGTCGTTTCTTTCCAGAGCTGGATATCATTTTATCGGGGTTAGTTTTCAGCCTTTTTTTATCTTCTGTGTGAATATTTTTATAGCCGATACGCTAATTCCGGTATAAAGAAATATCCGCTCAAGTTTACGTTTAAGCGGCAACTTAAGCGAACTCTCTGTAGCTTCTTCATCGCAAACCCTAATCAACACAAGGAAATAAACCAAATGAGATTTTATCCACGTTATTATTAACTTACCTATATAAATTAGCTATTATTTCTTACCCTTAACAAATATACGATCAAACTTGATATTAATAATTAAAAACTACGAACGAAAAACATTATAACAAGATAACAAAACAATAAAACACAACATACTAACTATCAAATATACGAAAAATATAGGAATAAAGTTTAGGATAACCGGTATAAAATAATGAAATAAAGTAATAATGATCAAAAAAATGACACCGCCACTGGATATTTCAATAGTATTCAATATTCCTACTCTTTTCAGAAGAGACCGTGAAGTTAGGAATAAAGCAAGCGAATAGGAAAGGCGTAAAAGCCATGGCAACCGCGTGGTAACAAATCCTGTGACGTACTCTCGCCAATCATGTTCGATGAATAGGCGGCCATGCGCGGCGATGCCGGTTTGCCAATGATATCGTTGAAAAATCTTCAACTTTCATAATATGCTTATTATGAAAGTTGAAGATGATTATACAGAATGAAAGAAAAAAGTTATTAAATAAAACATATCGAACAATATAAACTACGTTAAAATTCAGGTCAATATACGTCAGAAATATATGCTAAACACATTATATATAATAAAAATATATTAAATTTATAGTTTTAATTTTATAGATAAACGTGGCAATGTCGATTTTTTTTTCTCGCATTCCTTCCGTAGCTTCAGATCCGCTGGTCAAACAGTAATCTTGATAAAATTACTCCTTGGTCTCAGAAAATAATATCAAAACAAAATATATTTTTCACAGAAAATTATAAAAGAGGTTTGGTACTATTTTAATGATGCACCTTGTATATTTGTGGTTAACAAAGCCCGTTCCTCGAGGGCAATATCAATAGACTTACGAAACATAGTTCTTGATGTTATAAATTGTTATAGATCCGTGAAATTTTGCTTTATATCTCGAGCGGGCTAATTGCCTTTAAAATTCTGCTTTGTTAATAGCGATGCTCATAGTTTAATTACAGCATTTCAATGCCTCTGATAACTTTGTTATAAATTGACTTAACTTTTTAAAAGGTCTGCCAGTAGATGTAATGAAATTTTCAAGGATCATTTTCCGTCGATGAAGTTCAAGGACAAAATAACGAAGTATACCGGGTGGTCCGAACTGTAAGTCCTAAAATGCTTAGTTTCAGACAGACAGGGTGTAGAAGTTTAATTTTTATTTCGATTTTTTTCAAATAATTTCGGAAGTAACGTTAATATTTGGATGAAAATTAGTGTCTAGGAGTTTTTTCACGTGAGAAATTTGATTTTGATGTCAATATGACTGCGCTTTGTAAGGGGCGTCACCTATATGTATTTTAACTGTTATGAAGAGTAATAACATTTCGTCCGTACCTGTATAAAACTACTGAGTGAAAAAACATCCATTTCCGTGATTTTTTACGTAAAAAATGTCTCTTAGTAAAAATCTCTTCGAACAACCGTTCTCAAGATATTTAGAATGGAAATAGTCAATATATGTCATTATTGACAAAAAATAAACATATATGTTGAGTTGATAGTTATTTGACTGAAATGATTAATTTGAGAACTTTTTTATTAATCATAAATTTGTCTGCAAAAAATGATGAAAAAACAGTTTCTGTTGAACTTTTGGCACAAAAACATTTCAAATTTATGATTTCAGTCTATAATAATTATTTAGTATATATATATATATATATATATATATATATATATATATATATATATATATATATATATATATATATATATATATATATATATATATATATATATATATATATAAATAAATAATATTTTCTTGCCTTTAGCTGGGTATTTTTCTAATTTCGAAAAATCGAAAGTAGAGAAAAAATTAAAAAAAAAAATAAAAAGTAAAAAGAAAATTGTTTTGCTTGTCGTAAAGGGGGGAACCAAGCTCCACTCCCACAACCGGTTTCTGGGCCTACCCTTCATCAGGTGGGCTGTCCAGGGGCTGGTTCTCACCGATACGGCAAGCAAAACTTCTTCTATATCAACAGACGATGTCGCAAAGTGTCGGTGAGATATTAGTGCATCTCCCGTCAAAAGATGGTAAAGAGCGTTTTTCGGCCCGCTCAAATATATGAAATGAACAAAATTCTTACAGCTTTAGTGTATATTAATAAATAATAATTTTTAATTTTTTCTCTACTTTCGATTTTTCGAAATTAGAAAAAATACACAGCTAAAGGCAAGAAAAGAAGTCGGTTCAGAACGTTCTACGACGTTTTCCGACACCTAACCTCCACTTTTCTCTATTTAGCCAGAGATCATCAGGTATTTCTCTATTTTCTAGTTTTTTATCCACACCCACCCTCCAGCTTCGTCGCGGCCTTCCTCTTTTATTTCTGCCTCGAGGTGTCCACAGTAAAATTTGTTTTGGTATTCTGTGATCGGGCATTCGTTGCACATGACCAAACTATATGAGTTGTTTTGTTCTTATGTCGTCCACAATAATTGTGTGTTTTGCTCCCATAATCTCTCTTACTCTGTCGTTGGTTATTTGTTCTCTTTTCGATTTTCCAGCAGATCTCCTCCAGTAATCCATTTCGGTCGCCAATAGCATGTTTTCTGTTCTGCTTTTCAACTGCTTCAACTTACTTCGCTTCCGTAAGTTATTATGCTTTTCAGTACCGTATTATATATGTTCTTCTTATTAGCTTTAGAGATTCCTTGATCCCACAGTACACCATTCAATATAGATATTGCCCTCCTGCCTTGCATTATTCGATCTTTTATACCCTCATCGAGTTTTCCATCGTTAGTTATTTTCAATCCAAGATATTTATATTTGTCACAGTTTTTTATCACGCTTCCATCCTCTAAGACTATGTTCTCTTGTGGCCCCTCTACAGTCATACATTCAGTTTTGGTGATATTTACCTCCAACCCCCATTTCTTATACTCCTCTATCAGCTTCCTTGCCATATATTCAAGGTCGTCGTGATATTGGGCTAGGACTATCTGGTCGTCCCCAAAAAATAGTGTGTATAGGGTGTCCTCATTTATTAGGGGGATTCCCATTCCTCTACATTTAAGCATCCATTTTTTTAGTGCTTGTTGCAGGTATATTTTCAATATAGTGTAGGAGATATGCAACATTCCTGCTTGAGGCCTTTTGTATTTTTTATGCTTTCTGACAATAATTGACTATTTAGTCAATATGTTTAATTTACGTCAATGATGACAGGTATTGATAATTTTCATTCTAAATATCTCGAAAACCATTATGCGATTTTTACCAAGAGACTTTTTTTACGTAGAAAACGTCGTAAATGCATATTTTTTTACTCAGTTGTTTTATACAGGTACGGACAGAAAGTTATTACTCTTAAACCAGTTAAAAAGATGTCGGTGGCGCCCTCTACAAGTACGAGACATTGTGACATCAAAATCAAATTTCTCATGTCAATAAACTTCCAGTCACCAATTTTCATCCAAATATTAACGTTACTTCAGAAATTCTTGGAAAAAATCGAAATAAAAATGAAACTTCTACACCCTGTATTTTCGAAACTAAGCATTTTAGGACATACATTTATACGAACTTTTTTACTTATTTTTATCTGCAGAATATGCTGCCAAAGTTTCCGGAATAGAGTTCGGACCACCCTGGATAGCTCAGTGTTAACCTTCATTTAAAAAAATTTGCTTCCTTTACCTATAAACAAAAAAAAGAAACTGTGCAACAATTTTTACAATTTATCTGCTGACAGCTGAAGTTTTGTATAAAGACCAGACGAAAGCTACATTAACTAAAGCCGTGTTTGGGATAATAAAATTCATATTAAAATAAAACGGTAGCTTTCCAAGGATAAAAAATACAAACGTTGTGGAGAGTGTTTCTCTGAAAGTTTGAAATGCGGTTATGAACTTGAGCTGGCTGAAACTTTAAATTCTTTAGTTGAAGTTTTCATCTTTTAGGAGGTACTTAGCAAACGAGGCTCTTTTATTTTGTTATCTGTCTGGCAGGACAACGTTAGTTAAGTATTCTGTTGCGTTAAATAAATTAGTTCGCCATTGGCAGACTCCATTTATATATAAATTTACGTGGTAGCGCCAGAAGTTGTCGATGAATCTTTAATTCTTCGCCTTCTGACGCCTATTTTTTATTCTATTAGCATATACCGGGTGCGTCTCAAAAGTGGCTCACCCCTATAACTTTTTTGTTTTTGCAGATAACAAAACTTGATTTGATATTTCAGTATATGACATAAATTAGGATTGATTGACGTATATATTCAATTGTTTTTGGTCACTTCCTGTTTCACCGGAAATGACTACAACTTTTAATTTTTAAATGACACCCTCGGTTTTTCTATCTTTATTCGATAGAAAATTTCACTTTGAATAGAATGACATCATATGTCAACTTTTGACATTTTTTCATATAGCTTATTTGAAATTGTAACATGCTATTCATAACAACAATTTGACTCGAAATACCAAGTGTGTGGTACCAAATTATTTGTAAAAAAATGCTTTTTCCAATTATGCTAATGAGCCACCTTTTGAAAAAATTGAGATATGATTAAAAATTGGATTTGTGATTTTTTCCAAGGCTCCTCGATTAAAAATTAGCGCAACAAAATTTGATCGTGTTTTCATACTTCAGAAGAGAGCAGTTCGATATTTATTGGGACTGAACAGTAGAACTCTCTGCCAGAATTTCTTTAAAAATTTGAAAATACTGACTCTTCCTTCTTTATTCATTTTTGAATCCGTTTGCTTAATCCGCAAGCACATATCTGCTATTCCCGAAAGGCCATCTCATAACTATCCACTTAGGAATGCAGAGCACGATCTTTATCTGCCAACCCCGAGCTCAGAACTAGTTAAGGGTTCAATACTGTACAATGCCAAAAAAATGTACAATCATCTGCCTTTGAATATCAAATCGCTTTCATTCTTTCCCGCATTTCGCAAGGCTCTAAAATCATACCTACTGGAGAGAGCCCTATATGCGGTAAACGACTTTTTTGTTGATGTTTAATTATGAACAATTTTGAATTTTAAAATTTTTATCATCTTACATTACATTACTTACATTACATTACTCCGAACCAATGGGCACTTACCCTAGTATCCTACAGGCAGAAATCTACGCTATCGAGAGATGCGTACAACTTATCTTAGATAGGAACTATCGGAAACAAGAAATAGCCATCTTATCTGATAGTCAAGCAGCGTTAAAGGCGATCAACTCAGTATCAATCAATTCGAAATTGGTCAAAGAATGCATAGAGAAGCTGAATAGATTAGGCAAAGAAAACAAAGTCCTCCTACACTGGGTGCCTGCTCACCAAAGGGATAGAAGGCAATGAAAAGCAAATAATCTAGCTAGGAAAGGAGCGAACACTCCACTAACTGGACCAGAACCGTTCTGCTTTCCAAGTGGTAACCAACTCAAGGCGGAACTCAAGAACTTGGAAGATTCCATCCGCAACCTGGAATGGAAATCTTTGCAATGGTCTAAGACACTCGAAGAAGTTTCTGAGGGCTTATGATCAAGAAAAAATCACAGATCTTCCTGGGTCTGAGTAAGAACAATCTTCGGATTGTCACGGGGTTTTAACAGGACACTGTCTCCTCAATGAACACCTCAGTAGATTGAAACTAAGAAGAAACGGCGAATGCAGATTCTGTGGGAAGATGGTGAAACACCAGTACACCTCATCACTGAGTGCGCTGAGACGACAACCATTCGTGCCATGAAGTTTGGTACGACTGATATTGGAGATGGAGAACTACCCTCTATAAAACCGTCCCAGATACTGGCTTTTGTCAAAGCCCTGGGACTGTATGATGAGTTATGATTCAAGAAAGGGGGACACAATGGATCTGTAAGGTCGAAGTGATTAACCCCCCTCCCACTCATTCTAAAATTCTAAATTCTAAATCATCTTACACACTGGTCAAAGGTCAAGTATTTAATATTCTATAACTTTAAAATTATATCTATTTACTGCGTACTGTTCTAAAATTGTCCATGTATATTCTTTTTGTAATTTTAAAGACTTAAATTTTTTTAAATTGTATTATTTGTATTGTGTATTTTTTGTTGTTTGTATTTTTTTTTTGTGATTTTGTTGTTTGTGAGTGCTTTGTCGATGAAGCTGTTTTGGCTTTTTGTACAATAAAGCGTTGTTAGTGTTTTTAATGCAGTCATGGTACTCTAGATTGAAATTTAAAATACGATTTGTATTTAAGCGAAAATGTCAAAAGTTGAGATATGATATTATGTCATGCTATTCAGAGTGTCATTTTCTATCGAATAAAGTAAAAGAATACCGAGGGTGCCATTTAAAAATCAAAAGTTGTAGTAATTTCCGGAAGAAACAGGAATTTGTCAATCAATCCTAATTTATGTTATGACATAATATAATTATTACATTTTATTAAAATACCAAATCTCGTTTTTTTATCTGAAAAAATAATGTTAATTCTTGAACTATATTACGAAAAAACCTATATATGTATTTATTTTTGACTAAAAAGATTTTCATTTATATTGAGTAATTTAAACCTAATTGTTCGTTTAATTTCCACGAAATAAAATTCATTTACTTGAAATTTATGGGCATTGGTTTGATTCTGCCCTTTGTGTTGAAAAACAATGGATCTCAAAAACAAATCTTGTCCGCTGTAATTCAAAAGGAAAAAAAACAACATTTTATATTCTGAATTATATTTTAAAATTAATGATAGAATATGTCTCGGTTTTTTGAGTCGCGCTTTTTTAGCACAGTAGAATTTTTATAATATCTGAGTTACGGATTAAATCCATCAAACTGGATGACTAATTATAGGATTGTTTAGTCCGAAACGTGGTGGTCGGTAGTAAGGGTAGTCATTGCTTGCAGGAATGCCTGGAAAGAAGAACACCATCGTGTACGCGTGCTGTCCAGAGCCGTACGTGGACGTCACGTTCACCATCCAGATCAGGCGAAGAACCCTCTACTATTTCTTCAACCTGATCGTGCCCTGCGTGCTCATCTCGTCGATGGCTCTTCTGGGATTCACTCTCCCACCCGACTCGGGAGAGAAACTCACCCTAGGTACATCCCGTAGTCCATAGAGTGACGGCATTGCGAGTTTGCGCAGAAAGCTACCATCACACCACGACTCGACATGCACACATAGATTACGCACAGGTTGCCTAAGTTCTCTCGGCGCACAGGGAATGTTCCCCAAACTAATTCATTATTTTCTGCAAAACTTTACATATTATTCTTACAGAATTTTCCTTGTTACTTACTTCTAAGATCTAGAATTTAAATATTACTCACAATCGTGTGTTGTGTTAAAGATTAATATGAAAATATTTGCTGAAATAATGTTTGTGTAGGAGATGTTTTCTTGTGCTGGGAGATATGTCTGGCATTTATGTATGTCCACGTGATCGTTATAGTTCTAAAATATAGTTCCCTGGTTCGACGGCTGTCTGTTCACCACACCTAACACGTTCACAACTCAAAATCTTAATTTCAGGTGTGACCATTCTTCTTTCATTGACAGTATTTCTCAACCTAGTAGCTGAAAAGATACCGACCACGTCAGACGCAGTTCCGTTGATAGGTATGATAGGCATCAAGTGGAGCATCATGTGTTTGCCGCCCTCATGTTGGAATGCCGGTTGATACTTGGAGGGCCCACCAGAGACTCAACATTGAGTCCAAATTTTCAGTCGTTTGTTCTTTTAAACTTTTTTCTATATCAACTGCCAGTACTGACATCGAGATATTTTATTACCCCCTTTTTAATAAAACATTTTACGTATGGGATACATGTCTAATCACTAAACAACACATTATATATGTAAAAAGCTTTATTTCATCACACTGCTAACAGTATTAAGAACTCAAGATGCTTAAGTAATTGAAGTACATAAAGTAAGTTTTGAAAAAAATTCTTCTCCAAGAATATCTAGGCATCTATGCTTCAAATCCGAAATGCTGACTAACAATGATGATTTCTATATATTAATTAGTTTTAGCCTAATTAATTAATTTCAAAATGAACCCTAATTCTTAGATCATACTCAATTATACCCATCTAAATCTTTAGAAAAAATTAAAAAATATTTTATGCAACCAGTAAAACACTTATAGTATCGATATTTATCAATTTTTAGGTAAAAAAGCTTATATAACTCCCCTTTACTAAACATATAAATAAACTTAAAGATTTCTTTTTCTAGAAGTAAAATAATTTCTGGGAAAATATTTCATATTGTAATTTTCAAATAATGGCTATAAAGGATTAAAACTACTGACATTCGATGATTTTTACGCCAGATTCTGAAGCCAGAGACACTTCGATTGAATCGATAGCTTCATCCCTTCCCGATTTATTTCAAAAATACTATTAATAACAAAAACCACCGTTAAGTAATGGCTACAGAGGGGTAAAACTACTGCCATTCAATGAGTTTTACGCCCCTGAAGCCAGCGATACTTCAACTGAGTCGATAGTACTATCCGTTCCAGATTTATTCCAAAAAACTATTAAAAACTAAAACTACCCCGGGTGACAGAGGGATGAAACTAGTGTTATACGATGCCTTTTGCATCCCTGAATCTAACAACTTCGTACAGTCGATAGTTCCGTCTGTTCACGATTTCTTTCCAAAAAAAAATAATAAAAGCAAAAACCACCCCGAAAATAAGGGCGAGAAGGGGATGAAACTAGTGTTATTTGATGCCTTTTGTACCCCCGAATCCAACGACAATTTGATACTGTCGATAGTCCCATATGTTACTAATTTATCTCCAAAAAACTATTAAAAACTAAAACTACCCCGAAAATAGTTGCGATAGAGGGATGAAACTAGAGTTATTCGATGCCTTTTGCACCCCTGAATCCAGCGACATTTTAATTGAATCGATAGACTTAGCCATTCCAGATTTATTCCAAAAATACATTAAAAACATAAACTACCCTTAAAATAAGGGTTGTAGAGGGATGACACTACATTCACTCGATGCCTTTTGCGCCCCCGAATCCAACGCGTCCTCAACCAGGCCGATAGCTACATCCGTTCCTGAGATATCCTGAAAAAACGATTTCACTATAAGAGCCATTTTAAACTTCATTCATAATATTAATCAGTGATTGTAGTAAAGTTAAACATTACTACAACAACTTCCGCATTTCCTTATATAGTAATACAAATTTCATTCAAAAAGTCACTCAGTACAAAAAAATACGTTTTAATTTGAGATATTTTGAATTTTTGAGAAAATGGTGAGAGCGTTGTAAAGTTTTAGTATTGAGGCAACCAGTAAAACACTTGTGACCATATTTTAATTTATTTATTTATTAATAAAAACAAAACTACTAAAACCCCCTTAAATATACAAAAATAAATTGAATAAAATACAATAGGTTCATTAGTGACTTAACACACACTTTATTAAGATAAAACGATGTAAAGCAAAATTATCTGTTGAAATAAAATAAAATAATAATACACTCTTTAAGTTTTTATTTATGTTAAACAGTCAAAAAATGCATTTTTTATTGAAATAAGTATCGGTATATTATATTTTTAGATAGCTCATAACAAGACAAATAAAATAAAAAATCGTGTATAGGGTATCCCATTAAAAAAACACAAGTTTGAGTCATATTTCGAAAATGACAGCTGTCAACGAAAAACTACTTAAGTCCCTGCATTCTACGTGAAAAACTCTACGGGACACAATTTTCACCTTTTCGATAAGTTAAAAGATAACCGAGGTACAAAGGGGGTCGAAAAATGTTACAATTTTAAATTCGCCCTGTATAATGAACTAAGAAGCCTAGGAAAAATCTGTGTGTAGTTTTATTAGTTTCATAAAAAAGTGGCACAGTAATGTGAAAACCGCATATTTTTATCTCAACTCATGAACGGAAAAAATTCCCCATAAAATACACGAAAATGTCCTGTATGCTGTACACTAAATTTATTTTAAAACAGTCTAAAGTGATGCCCGTAGTGATAAATGGTGGTAGAAATTGAGCAAATTCACGCTGCGAATTTTTATTCCGCAAAATGTGCTATCTCTAACGATTTGACCTCGTTGGCAAACTTTAACCCTTAATAACTTTTTTTCTAAGAAAAAAATACCTACTTTTTTTTCGGCCATTCGATAGAGAATTAAAAGCTCTATCTCTATGCAAAATTGCAGCTCTATCGGAGATACTTAAATTTTTCGGCTCTAGAAAAGGTAAGGCTAACCCCTTTGCTAAATTTTGCTCTAAAAATTAAAGTATCTCCGATAGAGCTGCAATTTTGCATAGAGATAGAGCTTTTAATTCTCTATCGAATGGCCGAAAAAAATGTAGGTATTTTTTTCTTAGTTTTTGAGATATTTGCGTTTTTCAAAAAAAATCTAACTCTTCGAGCTCGTTGGTCATGTATTTTAATTAATTATTTTAGAAAAATATATTTTTTAAAAAAATTCCTTCACCATTTTGTCAAGAAAATCCGAATTATTTTTGCTGTGTAAATTTGGTAGCATCATTTTAGACCATTTTAAAATAAATTTTATATACAGGGTATCCCATTTTCGTGTGTTTTATATGGACAATGATGGTACTGTTGTACTTATTAAAGCCTTTTTCGTGCTTGCCTCGGTTTTAGACCAACTGGAATTCACTTTGATTTTCGAAAGACTATATTGTTTAGGTATTTTAGGCTTTACAAATTCTTTTAATTACTTAAGCTTAATATTTTTTGATATAGGGTGGAAAATAAAAGACATTTGTATATATATAATAGATTTATTTATTCGTGAAAATAAGTATAACTACATTAGGTATATATTTAAGTTTTACAAATACAACGTTCGGAGATCGGAATAAGGCCTATAGTTGGTTCTCTGCTCAAGTGGGCTGTGGAACTCTGGAGCAATCTGAAACAAAGAATTAAAATATGAAATAGATATATACACAGGCATATTCAAAGGGTTTTGTTCAAAATTGTGTAGTCTTTTGGAGGAACTATTTAAAAAAAAACAGTAGATTAAATATATCAATACTCTACATATGATTAAAAGGTTTTATAGTCGAACTAGCTTTAATTATATTCTACATTCTAATATCGTATATATGATCAAAATATTTTATAATCAAGCTAGTTTTAATTATCCTACCAGGTCCTACCACTAATACCGTATGATTAAAACATTTTCTAATTGAGATGACTTTATTAATTCTCCCTCTAACATCGTATGTATGATCAAAACGTGTTATACTTAAGCTGGCTTTAAATATCGTCCCTCTAATAAGGTAAATATGATAAAAATATTTTATAATCGAGCTTGATTTACTATTATATCCCCGTTATTATTGTAGATATGATCGAAATATCATATAATCGAACGGGATTTAATTATTTTTCCTATAATACTATCCTCTCTGATACTCTGCTGACTTTACTTTTCCCCTTCTAATACTCTAATATGATCAAAATGTATTTAATAAGGTATGTATGTTTTATAAGTGAGCTGATATTAATATGTTCTCCCTCTAATATTCCGTGTATGATTAAACCCTTTTATAATTAAGCTGATTTCAATTATTCTACCTCTACTACCGTATGATTAAAACATTTTCTAATTGAGATGGCTTTATTTTTCTTCCGTATGATCAAAACGTGTTAAAATTAATCTGGCTGTAGCCTCCTGAATGTCTGACAGGAACTTTCTGTCTTCAGGAGTAGGATCCACAAGGCGTCCAATGGAACCTAAATGCTACAGTCTCTGTGGATTATACTCCCTTAGGAGGTCAATAGACCTCGAACAAAGACCTCTAGACAAAATCGAAGACCTATTTCTATAATAAATTTAATAATACCCCATCTGTGCTAAATACTTAATGGTTTTCTTATTTTTCTGTACCCTCGGTAATTTCAAGAAGTAGAAGCAAAGCTTGTTTAATTATTAAGTTTTCTGGAAACCTCGAATACTTCGAAATTGAAAAGCCGGCAAGTTTCTTAACTTTATAATCAGTTATTTCGTTTAATAAGCAATTTCTTTGTTGATTAACATTATAGTTAACTTAGTTATATTTCTGTTGGGTAAAAGTTTTATTTTCAATAGGATATAATGTTTTCATATCAGCTTAGAAAGATTTGAAGGTATAGAAAGGTTTCCTTTAGTTCTCAATATAATAACTTGGTAAATAATTTAAGTAACTGAATTATATAAATAGTCTTACATAAAATAGATGGAAAGAAATAAGAAAAATTGTTCCTAATCCGTTTAAAATAAATTCCTATTTCTGGATTCTCGAATTCAGTGCTTTAAGATGATGAATTTTCACATGGACTAATTAAATTTCATGCTATTCATACTAGAATATGGACCAACAAAACGCTGTAATATAATAGCTTTTCCGTTAACCGGTGAAGTTATTAATTTACAACAAAATAGAAACTAAAATTACCGCCAAAAAGTTTCCACAGTTTAGAACAATATTTTGCTCGAACAATGTTTAATGTTTTCTGCACATACATTTTTATTATATACAAGGTGAGTCTCAAATAAGTACAAATATTTTCAGGGCTGGTAAATGTCAATGAAAGAAACATGATTGAGTTTTTTTCGCGATTTTTTTTTTAGTTTTTTGCTAAAAATCATAATTTCTTCATAATATGGCAACATAGGTAGTAGATTAAATTTACAAGAAAGAAAACCCAGAAAAGATCCTGTGGTTCTCAAAAAATATTTTTTTTAATGTTCAAAATAAAATAACTCGGTTATTTTGGACATATTTGACAAACGATAAAGAGAAAATATGTTTCTTTGATCGAGATCTACTAGCCCTAAAAATATTTGCACTTATTTAAGACTCACCCTGTATATAATGTATTTCTTCTGTATGGAGTTAGAGTACATTGAAAAACCACCACTAATTCTATTTTATTACTTCGAATAATCCTAATCCTAATAAAAATTCTAATCCTAATAAAATCCTAATCCTTAATAAATTATTTTAAATTTTAAAAGAGTTGTTTTACTGGTTGCCTGAATTAATTGTTTATAACAAATATCGATCATTAAATTCGAAGAGCTAGAGTAGATCTGAAATTAATTAATTATACCAAGACTAATTAACTTATTGAAATGCCATTAGGGCATTCAATAGAGAATTAAATTCTCAATCTACGGTTTGGACCCTGGCTCAAAAACATTCAAAGATTAGCTACATAATATAGAGAACTGTTCCTAAGATAAAGAATTTGTCACGACAACACAATAATTTAGTTGTTTCTTAAATTATCTGTGCTTAAGAAAACTATAACAATTTTTTTTTATTTTATTAAAAAACTCTTTAATAAAAATGCCTATACTCAGTCCTAGGAGCTTCTACAAAGTAATAGTTGGTAAATTTACTGTGCCAGAAGGAGGTCTAAGTGCGTGGTTAACAAGTACTGTCAGTTGATAAAGGAATATAGTTGTAGCATGCTATCACACGCTGTACCTTTCCCTAGCTTCGTAATCCTTGCGAGTAGATGCCAGTTGAGTAGAAACAAGGGTAAGTACGGTGAAGAGTCGGTAGCGACGATAAAGGGCACAAGAAAGCTGTGCCCCTCCGACCCCACCACCGCGTGCCATAATCGACATGTGTTCTGTTACAGGAGTGACCATCTTGCTATCGCTGACTGTGTTCCTGAACCTCGTGGCTGAAACCTTGCCCCAAGTATCTGACGCCATTCCCTTGTTAGGTACCAACCGTTTTGTCTGACCTGCCTGTGCTGGCTACTCCTCAGTGCTGCCTGATATTTTGATATTGACATATATATTTGTTACATTTTTTGTGTACGTGTGAGATTGGTGTGACGCGCGGCCGGATGTGCCAGTCAGCTTGATGGTTGTTTACAGCGTTGCCAGGTTCCCCCCTCTTATTAAAAAAATTACCAAACCTCACCTAAACTCAAGAACAGTTAACATAAAGGCGGATTCTGAAGACTCCTGTACTTGGCAAGTACGTCAATAGTTGCTTACTTGGCAAGTACGCCAATATTTGCGTACTTGGCAAGTATGCTATTTCTGTAAAGGCGGATTCTCACGACTGGCGTACTTGACAAGTACGCCAATATTTGCGTACTTGGCAAGTATCCCCACCAATCCCCACTTTGTACTACATTGGCAAGTGTACTTGGCAAGTACGCCAATATTTGCGTATTTGCCAAGTACCCCTACAATCCTTGCCAAGTAAACAGTATAGTCGCTCGATGGATACTGGTCGTCCGGAAATTGTCGTTGCTAGTGATTCTTTTTTCTTTTTAAGTTCTTTTACTGTACACTGCAATACGATTTCTATGTTCTTTATGTTTGGCCATCCATATGAAGGGCTCATTTTCGTATAAATCCATAAATTCCAAAACAACATCATTTGAAGACTACACGGGAAAACCCAGTTTTGTCCGTTTTAATTGGAGCCGAGAAAAATGCAATTTAGTGTTTTTAAGGAAATATGTTATTTTCGGTTGAATAATTAGAAAAATATTTATATTACTACCAATTCTGAATTATTAATATTGTGAATTATCGCCATATTCTGAAATATTGAAATAAAAATCTAAATAGATAATCTAAAAAAAATAGTCAAAATGCAAAACAAAACAGCAGAAAACCAGAGATGTTCAATTAATTAAAGGTTGTATAAAACCTAAATCTAAACTATTATTTTTTTTGTTGAAAATTTATATTTAAGTAGGTTTTTATTACCATACATAAATTTATAACCATATTGATAACGAAAAAAATATTCCGTATATGCGTACATAAATTAATTACGTATGTGTATACCTTTAAGATTGTTACATAAGGATAATATTTTTCTATCGATCGTGTCAGATGATGTTTTTGAGAGATTTGTTGATTCATCTATGTTTTTCGGTCAGTCGAGATTATTGTTGTTTATTGTAAGCTTCGGCAAGTTTCGAGCGGAATAAATTTGTTTGTGTTTTTGATTTTCGACGTTTATTTTCTGTAATATCCCTTGTTTTAATAATATAATACTAATTGCAAGATGCATGCTTGTCGCCCATGCGTAAGTACATCTCTGGTTTTTGCCATTTACGCGTGGACTACTGTGGTTTTTCTTTTGTAGGGCGAAATAACCAAGCTGTAATATCTCTGGGACTAAGCGTATTATTGCTTTCTTTTTTCGAATGACGTTAACATTTGTCTATAAATTTGTATCGCTATCTTAATTTCTATGAAAATGTGACATATCTGTTTTTTCCCGTGTAGTCTTCATTTGTCCACTCCATTTATCCCTGTGAAAACGATTTAGGTATGTCGCCAATATTGAAGTTATTAATGTAAATTTGATATTACATAATCTATTATTGTTTTAACGTTTTAAATTATCCGCAATTAACTCGAAAAACACTACGATCCGGAAATAAATAGGACATACGCTATAACAGTAAAATTATTTGCGCAGTCGTTAGTGTAAACAAGGCTGGCCAAGTATACTTGGCAAGTGTACGATTAATCGTTTGACTCGGGCTATATTTACCGGCAGAGAGTGGGGACGCGACAAGTGACCAAGGAACCCGTTCTCACGACATGGCAAGTATATTCCAATAACAAATGTTTGTCAAGTACGCCAGTCGTGAGAATCCGCCTTAAACTACATTTTTTGCACAAGGAAACGGATAACAAATGTTTGTACAAGTACACGAGTCGTGCGAGTCCGCCTTAATTCGTTTACCGTTCTTGACCTAAACCAAACCAATCCTCCAGAAATCTCATTTCTCATTAAAGGAGTGTTTTAACTCCTCCACAATTCTATCAAAAACTAATTTACCCAATAATTATCAGCATGGTTGTGATGATTATATCTCCTTTACTATCTGAAATATGTTGTAGAAATACTTTTATTTTTTGATAGAAATGCGGACACCATAGGGCTTCACTATTATCATGTAAAGCACATTAATGTTATCATAATTTTAGTTTTTCGCTTCTCCTCAGCAAAAACAATCATGATTAACTTGGTACCTGGCAATTCTGGTTGTCTAAATGCGATCAAAGATGAAATGTTTCGGGCTGCAGCCGGGGCTGAGCGAAGTGCTGTACAATTTTGGGTTGGGGGGAATACATAAACGCCGTAAACATTTCCTCTTTGAGTCGTAGGGGAAATCGGAGCTGGTTGGACACAGGGGGTAAGTTTCATCAACAATTAGAAAAACGAATATTTTGATTCAAACATTAATTAGCACTAATAATTGGCTTGTAATTAGATAGATAATTCACTTAGAAACGGAATTAATAACGTACAAACACATTTTCAGCACATTACAGTTTTTACATAAAGTAGTTACATTTAGTGTTAGTAAAGCATGATCTTGCCACTTTTATACGATGTTGTTGTCATTGTCACATTAACTAACAAGAAATGTCACTATTTTATTCAATTTTGACGTGAAACAAAGTACGTTATTATAAGTTGGATGATAATCTTAATTTTTTTACTAGAGTTCTCCAATAGATACTTTTGATATAGTAACTAAACAGTAAAACTTACACAAAGGGATAGAATATTATCAAAATCACTATGAAATAATGAATCATAACTTAGATTAAACATAATTTTGTCCAGTACCAGAGGTTTTGCCGTACTGAATATTGACTGAGAAATAAATAATATTTTTCTTTAAAATCCAAGACTATACAGGGTGTTTTAAAAAATATGTGCCATCTCTCGTGGGGAAATTCCTCTCATAAAAATATGATTTATTTTTTATATTAACATAGGCCCAATTCTGTTTTGTTTCGTAGCTACAGGGGGTGAAAGTCTTCATCTTTTTTCGATTTATTATAATTTTCTTCCAAATACTTTTAGCGATTTGAATGAAATTTGGAGGGTAAAAGTTATTATGAGTGCTACATATTTTAATGCAAAAAAAGTGTCGACACCAAGGACGTGCATATGGGTATCACCGAAATATTCTTCTAAAAAAAATATGTGCGCTACTGACTTTTTGCTATTGTTAACAAAATTGTGTAAAACGTTAAATGCCGATTAAAAGTTATCTCTTGATATTTTGTCAATTTTGGTCTACTTGATGAGATAAACGCAATATAATTAAATTTGTCTTAATCTAATTTAATAGTACCTATAAAAAATTTTAATGTCACTAACTTGCCAAAATGTTAAATAAGTACTCATTGATTCCTCATCAAAAAGTATGAAAAAAAGTTCCTATAATGATGATTGCGGAAATGCATAGTTTTAAAGTTGCAGGATGTTAAAACTTTTAAAAAATAGGCCTTTCGTAATCATCTTAAATACCATTATTTAGATATTACATTAAATAAATAATTTATTAATTTTATTTTGATTTTAATTTTCTTGTGATCAATAAAATTGCGTTTATCTCATCTAGTAGATCGAGATGACAGACAAAATATCAAGATATAACTTTTAACAGGCATTAAATTGCCTACCCAAATTTGCTACTAAGAGGAAAAAAAGTCCACAAGCACTTGGAAGAAAATTTTAATAAATCGAAAAAAAAATAGATTTTTACCTCCTAACTATTATGAAACGAAGCAGAATCGGACCCATGTGGATATGAAAAATAAATCTTATTTTCACGAAAGATGGCACAGGTTTTTTGAAACACCCTATATACTTACAGAAATGCAAAATATGGCAATACATTTTGAAATAACTATCAATAAAGCTCTGTAGCGAAACTAAAGAGCTGTCAATGGGTCGAATGGATAAATTTTAGAGGTGATTTAGTGATCTGAACTAGTGGAGAATTAGTGTTATTTTGGTACCAACCAGCACCGATCTCCCCTACCCAATTGGGGGTGAGCCGGATACTTGGACAGAAGGGCCGCATACGGTGTTCACAAGTCAGACGCCTCGCGTGACACACTGTCTGTTGCAGGTGTGACCATTCTGTTGTCACAGACTGTGTTCTCGCTGCTGGTAGCTCACGTGATCACCCAGACGTCCGACGCTGTGCCTCTGATAGGTTAGAGTCTCGGTTCAAATACTACTATTAATACTACTACTAATACTACTACTACTACTACTTAGTCGGAGATAGTAGACGGTGACAAGAATTATCAAAAATCGCGGTCTTTTAACTTAAAATTATTTTATTTAAAGCGAGATCGATATTAAAAGAAATCACAGCATAAATAATTTATATATTCGATTTTTCTTCAGGCAGTGTGATTTAAAGCAAAGATAAATCTTAAAAATAACTTTAAGACCAGACTTCAAGCACTATCTTATTATGAACATGAAATGTATTATGAACAATTTTTTACTGTCTATAAAAGATGTATTCTAGAGCTGTATCTATCCAAAACGCGTGCTAGCTCCGTCTGATATCTCCGCTACTAGTTTCTTTTATTTGCAAAACACACAGCACTTCGCCCAACCACAGCAACACACAACCAGCCATCGGCTGAGCTTCTCTTACTGTGTAACGGGTGAATGGTTGGCTACCGAGGTTAACAATGACTGCTTGTCCCTCTCGCTTGACCTAACTTCATTAAGCTGGCTCCACGTTTGATGTTCGGCGAATGGTGAATATTGCAGTGTTGCCAGAGATTTTCCAGCTAATTTTTCATATTCCTTCAACGTCACAAAAAATTTCAGATCTTGAGGGAAATCACCAAATTTCGTGTTAAATTAATCATAAATTTCTCTACGAAAAAATGGTGATAAAAAAGTTTTTGTTGAACTGATTTTTCATATACCTTCAACGTCACAAAAAATTTCAGATCTTGAGGAAAATCACCAAATTTCGTGTTAAATTAATCATACATTTCTCTTACGAAAATATGGTGATAAAAAGTTTTTGTTGAACTGATTTTTCATATTCCTTCAACGTCACAAAAAATTTCAGATCTTGAGGAAAATCACCAAATTTCGTGTTAAATTAATCATAAATTTCTCTACGAAAAAATGGTGATAAAAAAGTTTTTGTTGAACTGATTTTTCATATACCTTCAACGTCACAAAAAATTTCAGATCTTGAGGAAAATCACCAAATTTCGTGTTAAATTAATCATACATTTCTCTACGAAAATATGGTGATAAAAAAGTTTTTGTTGAACTGATTTTTCATATTCCTTCAACGTCACAAAAAATTTCAGATCTTGAGGAAAATCACCAAATTTCGTGTTAAATTAATCATAAATTTCTCTACGAAAAAATGGTGATAAAAAAGTTTTTGTTGAACTGATTTTTCATATTCCTTCAACATCACAAAAAATTTCAGATCTTGAGGAAAATCACCAAATTTCGTGTTAAATAATCATAAATTTCTCTACGAAAAAATGGTGATAAAAAAGTTTTTGTTGAACTGATTTTTCATATTCCTTCAACGTCACAAAAAATTTCAGATCTTGAGGAAAATCACCAAATTTCGTGTTAAATTAATCATAATTTCTCTACGAAAAATGGTGATAAAAAAAGTTTTGTTGAACTGATTTTTCATATATACCTTCAACGTCACAAAAATTTCAGATCTTGAGGAAAATCACCAAATTTCGTGTTAAATTAATCATAAATTTCTCTTCACGAAAAATGGCGATAAAAGTTTTTGTTGAACTGATTTTTCATATACCTTCAACGTCACAAAAAATTTCAGATCTTGAGGAAAATCCACCAAATTTCGTGTTAAATTAATCATAAATTTCTCTACGAAAAATGGTGATAAAAAGTTTTTGTTGAACTGATTTTCATATTCCTTCAACGTCACAAAAAATTTCAGATCTTGAGGAAAATCACCAAATTTCGTGTTAAATTAATCATAAATTTCTCTACGAAAAATGGTGATAAAAAAGTTTTGTTGAACTGATTTTCATATACCTTCAACGTCACAAAAATTTCAGATCTTGAGGGAAATCACCAAATTTCGTGTTAAATTAATCATAAATTCTCTACGAAAAAATGGTGATAAAAAGTTTTGTTGAACTGATTTTTCACATTCCTTCAACGTCACAAAAAATTTCAGATCTTGAGGAAAATCATCAAATTTCGTGTTAAATTAATCATAAATTTCTCTACGAAAAAATGGTGATAAAAAGTTTTTTGTTGAACTGATTTTTTTTCATATTCCTTCAACGTCACAAAAAATTTCAGATCTTGAGGAAAATCACCAAATTTCGTGTTAAATTAATCATAAATTTCTCTACGAAAAAATGGTGATAAAAAAGTTTTTGTTGAACTGATTTTTCATATACCTTCAACGTCACAAAAAATTTCAGATCTTGAGGGAAATCACCAAATTTCGTGTTAAATTAATCATAAATTTCTCTACGAAAAAATGGCGATAAAAAAGTTTTTGTTGAACTTTTGGCACAAAAACATTTCAAATTTACGGTTTCAGTCTAATAACTATTTAGTCAACATGTTATTAACAGGTTAATTTCGATTGCAGATATCTCGAGAACCATTACTCGTAGCGATATTCACCAAGAGAACTTTTTTACGTGAAAAACTTCGTAAATGTATATTTTTTTACTCAGTAGTTTTATACAGGATGGACAAAAAATTATTACTCTTCAAACCAGTTAAACGATATGTAGGTGGCGCCCTCTCCAAGTAGGAGTCTTATTGACATCAAAATCAAATTTCTCAAGTCAAAAAACTCTCAGACACCAATGTTCATCCAAATATTGACGTTACTTCATAAATTATTTTGGAAAAAATCGAAACAAAAATGAAACTTTTATACCCTGTATAGTCTGTGAAACGAATAACTTTGAATTTGACAGTTCCCGCGGGCTTTTCTAGTGTTAATTTTATTAGGTTAGCAACTTGCGGCCATGCTGATGCCGTCTCTAATAGAACAGCCCCGGAGCGAGATTTATGACGTCACGCTAGTTAGATACTACGGATTAATAAATATGTTGTAGAATGATGGAAAACATAATTATTCCTCGTATATGTAATTTTTAGGATTATATTCGACACTATTTTTTTCATATGACATAACACTGATGAAGGCTATAAACGTTAGCTATAACAAAAAATTTTAGAATAATTTTACATATAAAATGACAGCGATCTTTATTTCATAGCCATCGCTGACGCCTTTTTTTCTATGATATTGTATTATTTGCAAATATAATTTTTCGAACATTGATGCTTGCAAAATATACATATAAATTTTGTGAATGCCAAATAATAATACATCACTATTATAGTATTAGATATTGAATATTTTTGTTAAATTAGATCGATTTTCAAAAACCAAAATTTAAAATATATTTTACATATTACCCAGTATCTTATGTACCTATTCATTATTTGTATATTGTAAAGCATTTGATGCATTTGTATGGTTCATAGTTTATTTGTCAATGTATTTATTACTATAAATAGGTATATATATTGTATTTATTAACTGTATATTATGTATATTTCATGTAAACTATATCATTTTTAAAATACAAACCAAAAGTACGAGGAATAATTATGTTTTCCGTGTATTCTACAACATATTTATTATCCGTGGTATCTAACTCGCGTGACGTCATAAATCTCCTGCCCGAGGCTGTTCTATTAGAGACGGCATTGGTGTGATATTTAGAAATGTCAAAAGGCTGATGACATTTTACTTTTGTCAATTATGACATTTTGCGTTGATTTTGCAAGAAAGGAAGAACTGTCACCTGTTTTATTATTTTCCTTTTCTATTTTACGAAAGTAAAAAGAGTTACCTATCTGATTCGATCAGGCACTCATTTTAAAGAATATCAGTAACTTTTTGGATAGAGGGCTTTTATATTTGCCATGTTGGTAAAAAATAACGGTCAAAATTCAAAGTTATTCATTTTATAGACTATATCTCCGAAACTAATCATTTTAGGACGTATATTTATACGAATTTTTTACTTATTTTTATCTGCAGAATATGCTTCCGAAGTTTACGGAATACAGTTCGGACCACCCTGTATATTTCACTCAATCGACAAAATTTGACTGTAAAAACCTTTATATCGAAGGAAATTCTTTAATTCTGGCAACACTGACGTATTTGGCGAATATGGAATGTCCGGAGCCAGCTTAAGGTTTGGCAGCGCGAAGGCCAAGCGATGCTCTCTATTCGAGCATCCAAGTCGACTAATAATCTAGGTATAAAATTTACAGATTTACTAAATGTATCATAAACTAAAGATATGTCCCCGACCCCTCCTCAGATTTAGCCTGGTCCCTCTGTATTGGCAAGACCCCTCATCTGTGTTCGGGCAGACATTAAAAGGGTGCGCTCTGCTCTTGCCAAAGACCTTCTCAACCTCCAAGTATCAAATGGCTCTGTCCCACTAGGAGTATCAATCTGTATGTTTTGCTGTTGATATGTTTTACGTTTTCCTTTACTGTTTTCTGTTTTACTGTTCGTCTTTTATCTTTGCGATTATTTTCTTTTACTTTTTTGATCTATTGTTAATATGTTTTTTAATGATTCGTTACCTCCTCGTCAAAGTAGTGCAAATTTATAACAGCTTGTTTAATTAAAGCCATTAATAGCACACGCTAACTACAACACAGTTTAAATGATAATGCTAAACGCGCTATGCGCACCTCTGCTTGTTTCAAATAAACAAGAAACTAACCGTACAAACTCTACGTTTGTTTAAAGTTATGGTTTTTGTGGTGCATAGATTGGCGATCGGTGGAGACAAATTCTAAGGCGCTAAACACGTTTGATGGATCGGGCCAACATTGTCGATGCCACGCCATCTCTACGCCTTTCGCCAGGTAACCATGCACACTTTTAAACCAATAAAAAACGCCTCTAAAACGCAACTTAAGTCATTAATAACCGAACTAGCCGTTACTTGGTGGAACATCACATTCGGACTGACCGCATATTACATTTACCATTTTTCTCAAAACTATCACTGCGTTTAAAAACTATTCTTCAAATTAACCTTAACAGAAACTGAGTAGAATATTTGGTCATGGAACACGTAAATTGGAAAATATAAAACTTACTACATAATCTTGTCAGATTACGATAGTCAGTTCTTTAATTCTCGAGATAACAATTCTTTCTCTTTGAAGAAGCGTAGTGACAATTTTCGAGATCTTGTGAATGTTTTACGAAGTCAGTTCGTCTATCACTCCACGACGACGTTTCATACATCAATAGATGCTTCGCAGTTTCCTCTGATCTTGCTCTATAGCTTTTTGTCCCACATCTCAAAAACCCGATGATAAAAACCAAAATAAACCATCTAATTGCAAACTATTAATAATCAAGCCATAGAGAGCGTAAAACGGAATCAGTGCGACAGTGTTGGGACCCCGAAAACGATCATTGAGAGAATAAAACACGGAATGGACGGTCTCCACGCTGTCGTGTCACCTCGGCCTTAGAGTTTTGTGAACATTTTGGAGGAGGATACGATCGTAGTTCATCTGCAGATTATCTAAGATTAACGATAGCCGACTGTAATCAATAAACTAACCTTTTCTTTCCTCTTGATTAATTGAATATACTCGGCAATTCCGTTTCTTTATTCCAAACCCACCACGGTCAGACTAAGCTAAGGGATTACTTCAACATTTCAGTTTTACGATTTCTAATACGCCCAAGACATTCACAACTTCAGTCAATATTTTCGTTTAAATTCGGAATAATATTAAAGTATTCTTATTTTTTTTTAAATAAAAATAAAATCAGCGTATATTCAAATTAATCAATAAAACTTTTTCGTATTTACAGTGCCTCAAAAACAAAATGTTGTTATTTCAAAAATGCATTAAAAGCAACACAATAATAAAAAGCATTTTATTTAAATAACGTATACACATTCATTTTAAATTATATGATGTGATGAATTATAACTAGGTCATCAGAACATAAAAAATTATGTAAAACTAAATAATAGCGTTCTGATGCACTGTAACTAAGAAGTTTTTTATCGTGTTACTATTTAATAACGTTAATCTGGGATAATCTAAAATAGGAATTAATTATGAATAATGCCTGCGTGGAAGAACAAGTAGCAATGTGTCTTGTACATAACTTTGTTAAACTTAAAATGTGTGAATGCGTGTACATTTTAACAGACCTTAAGAGTGAGTTTTGCTGGACTGAGTATAGATTAACCGTTTTTGTTTTCATTATTTTTATTTAATTATATTCAACCTGATTATGTTTATCTTTTAGTAGTTCATTGTTAACTGTGTAATTTAGTCGATTACTTGATTAAGTAGATGTTTATTATTTGAGGAAAAAATCGTTAGAACCGGTACTTTTCTGATTAAGTCGTAATTAAGATGATTTTACAGGTACCTACTTCAACTGCATCATGTTCATGGTTGCCTCCTCTGTGGTTTTGACCGTGGTAGTTCTCAATTACCACCACCGTACAGCTGATATTCATGAAATGCCGCAGTGGGTAAGTCTTCTTTAGATCTTTGATTTTAACTCTGTAACAAAAAGAAAGAATACAAATTAAAAATAATTGGTGATATATTTTTTCAAAAGGGTAGAAACTTTTAGGGTACGATATGATAATAATAAAAATTCTTTAAGTTGGATACTCATTACTACAGCTTATTAAATATGAAAGACGTTTGGCTGTTTTGAAAACCTTTAAAAAATGTATAAACGTTCAGACTTTTATGGATATTTGTTTTTTGAAAGATGTCAATTATGCTTTGAAGTCAGCATTTTCGCGTCAAATTATTTTTGATATTCCATTTAGTAAATTATACAGTATGTCTCCGGATTGTCTTTACAAGAGGAAAAACTTTTTTATTATTGACATTTAGAGGAAAAGTTTGTTTAGGTTGAATTTTTCCTGAAAATAAAAAGGCGTTTCTATGGTAATATAATTTCCATTTCATTCTTGAATAGATGGTTCTTATTAATTTTGATTAACGTGATATTTTCAGCTGTTGTTAAACTATCACATTTTTCGATAACTATTACCACTCTTTCTTTAACATTTTAAAACAGCCAAAAATTTGACGTTAATTAAAATTCTATCAATAACAACACACGATTTGATCTATCAAAGTATGAAATCAGAATGATATTACCATAGAACCGCCTTTTGATTTTTAGGACTTCAACTACATTTTGGAAATTTTGGGTTAACAATTTTAGAAGCAGCAAAATTTTAATTTTTTTATGAAGAATGCATTTTTCTCAAATTATTATCAATAATAAAAAAGTTTTTCTATCCGGGGTCATACTGTAAGTAAACTTATATATTTTTTTATTTCTGTAAATAGATAATATAGTAAATCTTCATTAGTGATGTTTAATGACATTAAATTTTCTACATTAATAAAATATATCGCGCTGATAAATTATATATTTGATTTGAGTATATTCATACAGTCATATAAATAATTTATTAATTTAGCAAAATCGTAAATTATTCGGTTATAACAGAGCATTTAAATGTTTCCTGCAAATAAATAGCGCACGCACAATTTAATGAGCATAAAAAAGATAAATTACATTTGAATTTGATTGTTGTTTCTATAATTTTAGTTTAACAATACCGGGTGCGTCTCAAAAGTGGCTCATCGCTATAACTTTTTTATTGTTTCAGATAAAACGAGATTTGGTATTTTAGTACATGACATAAATTAGGATTAATTGACGTATTCAATTGTTTTTGGTCACTTTCTGTTTCACCGGAAATGACTACAACTTTTGATTCTTTTGAAATGACACCCTTGGTATTTTTTTTACTTTATTCGATAGAAATTTACACTCTGAATACAATGACATATTATAAGTCAAGTTTTGACATATTTGCATATGGTTTGTTTGAAATTGTAACATGTGGTTTGTAACATTTTCAAGCAAAAATATGTCATTTTATTCAGAGTGTCATTTTTTATCGAATAAAGTAGAAATATACCGAAGGTGCCATTTAAAAATCAAAAGTTATAGTCATTTCAGGTGAAACAGGAAGTGACAAAAACAATTGAATACGTCAATCAATCCTAATTTTTTCATATACTAACATACCAAATCTTGATTTTCTATCTAAAGAAATACAAAACTGAGCCACTTTTGAGACGGACCCGGTATTTAGATTATATCGTATTTTGTAGATTTTAAAAAACTCGAAAAAAAAATGTGGCACTAAAAGTTTTGTAACCCTAATTTTGTTAAACTGAAACATGGATTCTATGAACAATATCCAGATTATTTAATAATGTTTAAAAAACAGATTTAAGTTAATTTGATTTTGTATCTCTTTTTGCGGGAAAATCTGGAAAATTTTCCATGACAGGCGTTCTTTTCCAGATTAAAACAGTCTTCCTCCAATGGTTGCCCTGGATGCTGGGCATGAGCAGGCCCGGAAAGAAGATAACCCGCAAAACGATCATGATGAACAGTCGAATGAAAGAGCTGGAATTGAAGGAGCGCTCCTCGAAAAGCCTGCTGGCCAACGTGCTGGACATCGACGACGACATACGGAATGTGTCCGGCGTGGCGGGCAACAGCTCGACGATGACCACCAGCCTGGGACCCGGTTTCGGCCGCAACGCCACAACGATCGAGGACGCTGCCATACCGGGCACCAGCACCGGCCAGAGGGACCTGCAGCTCATCCTCAAGGAGCTGCAGTTCATCACGAACCGCATGAAGAAGGCGGACGAGGAGGCGGAGGTGATCAGCGACTGGAAGTTTGCCGCCATGGTGGTGGATCGGTTCTGCCTCATTATCTTCACCCTGTTCACCATCATCGCCACTGTGGCAGTGCTCCTGTCCGCACCTCACATCATCGTTCAGTAAAAACGTGCGGAGAAACGGACTTGAACGCGACAGACTCTGATCTAGGAATGGCAACGTCGAAACGTACCTCAAACGTCTTATTTCACAAATTTCACCGTCTCCGGATATAATGCTACCTACATCAATAACACCCACCCAGCCAAACAAGAAAACAGTATCAAACAATGTTGGATTTTTAATTTTATCCGTATCTATGAAACAATACCTATGCTGAACCCCAAGTAGCATTTTTAGACACAAAATCGAAACAAAATCTCTGCTAACAAACATTACGAAACACATTTTTTACATAAGCTATAACAATAAAGATCTTAGTATCACAAATTTTTCGAAACTTTCAAGAAACAGACCTGGCTCACATTTACAGATTTCGTACCCGTTTTGTGCCCGAAAAGTTTCCATAATTTATTTGATATTCTGCCAAATATGAGAACATAACATTATTGTTTTGATTTTGTTCTGCAGTTTCTGCATTTAAGCATTCTTCAAGTTTTTATAGTACTGTAATTAACAAAGCAGAAGGACATATATGGTGAGTACAAATACAGATATATTTTTCTTATGTAGATGATTCGTGTCCGACTCCATGTCAATTTTATAAAATAATGAATTAAAATCCCGCCATGTTGGCTAGTGATAGCGTTTTTATCTAAAAATATATGTTTTTATCGGCTGTTGAACTTCTAAACTTATAAGAACGTGTTCTACTTACATTGTTTATATATAATGTGTTCTTTTTTTATAAATTGGATTAGGATCGAAAGAAATCAACAGAAGTCCTTTGTTTTAAATTTGTCGAAAAACAAAGGACTTCTGTTGATTTCTTTCGATCCTAATCCAATTTATAAAAAAAGAACACATTATATATTATTGGATCGACAACAATAAAAATTATATTGTTTATATATTTTTATTTTTAGAACCATGATATAAAAATAAAAATCTATATTTCAAACAAAAATATTTTGTAGCAACAAATAATGATATATAGAAGGGACATTAAAAATATGAAGGTACATTATTAAATTAAACGATGAGTCTGCTTTTGCCAGACATTTTTTGTGCGAGAACACCTAAAAATAAAAATTATGGCGGAGGTCGACATTTTTGATGATTGTTTTCATTTTGAAATCCACACAAAAAGACTATTTTAGTTTGGTATTTTGTTTCTTCAGATTTAAAAACAGTGGTTGCTGAAAACGGGAACATTTTGGAAACAAATTGCAGAAAATGTTTCGAAACATTTCCTCTAAAACTTTTGTTTCCGCATCGAAACATTTCAGGAAACTGCTAGTGCCACCATATTGGAAAAACATGTAATAAAGCCATATCAAAAATATAGGTTTCGAAAATGTTTCCTATTTGTGGTATATCGTTTCTATTTTGTGTCAAGAAACAGAGACACAATTATCAGAAACATTACCAAAAATGTGTCCAAAAAGGCTACTTGGGACGCAGCGATTTATGAATGAATTGAATTTATTTTGGTGTTCTGGATGCATTATATCGGTAACAGGAGATTGGTAAGTTTGTGAAATGTGCCATCCCTATTGTGAACTTTACTGTGATAGACAGCGCATCGTGTCGGCAGTTACGGCACAGATAATGTGCAAAACGTGCCTTCCCTGCGTGGAACATTCACGAGCTAGCACCATGTAAAAGGCAGGCACTGTGCACATGTGCACCCTAACTAGCACAAACTGTCTTACAATCTTTTACACAACAACTATCAAACTATTGCACAACCACGACCAGAGCACTATTTTTTAAAACACCGACGAAATGTTTGTAAAACTTTTTATGAATAAAAAAATAAGTCATTAAGTAATTATTAAATAATTTTTAGGAATTTCGTAACTGTGAATCGCAGAAAATAAGTTTTATTGGTGTTTTAAAAAATAACTTTATAAAAACATCGTATACATATTATATCCTAAACTTTTCTATATGAATTTTTGAATAATTCTTTGCAGTTTTATAATACTTTTATAAAGGGTTGTAAGGGTGTTTGCGCGAGTTGGTACTTCATCATAAGGCGCTGCATATAACTGCGCAAGTCACACAGACAGTGTCCACAACTTGCTATGTTAACAAT
The DNA here is from genome assembly GCF_002938485.1 of Sitophilus oryzae. Lineage (NCBI taxonomy): Eukaryota > Metazoa > Arthropoda > Insecta > Coleoptera > Curculionidae > Sitophilus > Sitophilus oryzae. The sequence goes on from NW_022147143.1 coordinate 668,761, forward strand.
GTAACAAATATTTGTCGGCAAAATGAAAGAGAAAAGATCGTATATAGTTAGTTGGTAGAGTATCATTAGTTCGAGGTACACACGTGTCTGCCTTTTGTTCGCCCATTGATAGAAAAAAAATAAAGGTGTTAACCTGTATAAAACCTAATGTGATGAACTTCGCAAATTAACTATTAAACTTAAATCTGAGTTGATAGAATAAATAGATGTAAAGTAAACGTGATGTGAATACGGATTCTGATCCCGGACTATTTTACACATTAATATTTTTCGGCATGCGAAAATTGCACTTGTTGACTAACATATTTAGCCACATGAAATTAGAATGCTGACTCTCCTGGATTAAACAAAACCTAACGTTCTCGAAAGAAACTTCCAAGCAGGGTTGGCAAAAATCATGATTTTTTTTTTATTTAAATCAAATTTTATTATTCTTATAGAAAACATTATTTAAATCGGATTTTCAAATAATTAGATACTGCTGATACCGATAACATTAACAATTCAGCGGCGCGTCTATTCCACATCTGTCACCAATATATTCCGCAAAAATGTCGCTCATTTCAGATCAAAAGGATTTGTTTTTTCAAACGTCACAAACGTATTTTTACATAAAGCTGTTTCAAAAAAGATATAAAAGAGCATATTTTCTGACGACGATTATAGATTCTCAGGAATGAAGATATAGTCCAACATCAGAAGGGGGATCAAATTCTAGTTCTGCACTAAAGTTTGCGAATGAAATGTATTCGAACAGCGGATTTTTGTCACTTGTACATAAATTTCAAAATAAATCCCTGCCGTTTAGATGTCTAAAGGATTCACACGAAATTACTTCAAAAATCGGTCCAACATTTTAATTGATGAATAGATATGAAGTAGTTATATGTGTTCATATACACATTTTTTATATAGTTTTATAACATTTACGATTTTTTTCGATTCATTAAAAGTATTTAAACGTTACCATAGCTTATTTGATGGATAGATATAGGGTATATCTGTTATAGAAATATTTTTTATAGTTTTCTAGGACACATTTTTATAACTTTAACAGTTATTTTTCGATTTATTATAAAGTTTTAAAATAAAGCTGATTTTTTTATTTAAACCACACGATTAAAATTAAAAAAATCACTTGATTTAAATCATGCCAACCCTGCTTGCAATTAGAATACTCTGTGTAAAAATTCTCGTCTTTTTTCTATTTAGCAAATTGCACAAATAGTTTTAGTATTTTCTACTTTTAGAAAAATGCACCTTTCAGGGTCCAGGGTTATCTTAATTCCATATATTACGATACTCAATTTATCTTACACGGGTAATTTTTTCTACTGTGTATAAACTATATCTCATATATTTTTTGGTCAGTTGTTGTTTTTATATAAAATTCTATACGTGAAAAGATTTTTACCCAACTAGCAATAAACTGAGCTTTGATTGTTTGCAGAAACTAAAGTGATTTGAATTATTGTTTTCTAGAAGAAATATTAAAAAAATTATATGCAGGTCATAAAAAGATTTTTAGACTTCGAAGAATCAAGAATGGAAGACTAGTTTCCTAAACATGCGATTTAATCTTTAGTTAGAACTTGCATTTAGATGACTTTGATTTATTAAAAGTTTTATTACCAAGATTCATTTCATGCCATTAGTGAGGTCATTAAAGTAATAGTTTCAATTAAAGGTCCTTTTGTTCTATTTAAAAATGTTATGGCTTTATTTGTCCAACGTTTGCTCGCTATATACAGTGATTTGTTATTTTTTGAGCTACTAAATCTATACTATAACTTCTATCCAGTTATTCGGATGCTGATAGGAAGAAACAGGTCAATATTCCGTTGTATTGTTTATATAATGATATCATATCAAATAATATTATGTGACACGCTGTCATATTTTCTTACGAATTTATAAAGTTTTCTAATTAATAATTGTTTTTCTTTAAGAAGTACAATCCCTAATGACAATAACATCATTTTTAGATAGGAGAACCCCAGATAGTAATATAACTTACTTTGTAGCCCTTCTGTTTAGTAGCGCAAGTAATAATGAATTTAATAATACTGTATATTATTATTTCTCGGCAATTTTAGCAACTTTAGAACATAACTAAAATATATATATCAACAAAAAAAAAAAGAAAAAAAATGGAAGTAGGCCCAAAACAAGACGTTGTTAATATAAATAAATATATATTTTTTGAAACGAATTTATTGACCAAGACTTTTTTATAAATTATTTTGATATAATCTCCTTGCTATTCCAAGGGTGATTACCAGACTTCGGTGGGTAGATCGTAGGTGAATTCTAATATTTTTCCATGTATAAATATTCGTTTTGCGGAAAACTAGCGGTATTAGGTGTGTAAAATCGTCCGGAGATGAAATAGACAAACAGCTAAAGACCGTTTTACTTATCGCATTTCAATAAGAAAAAAGTTTTAAGGCAAGACTCTTTTAAACCTATTAAGAAAGATGATCTTCTCTAAAGCCTTACTTCAATTTTTTGGATACTCTAAAGAAAACGGTGTCTAGTTACGTCCGAAACGTTGTTTTTTATATTCGAGATTAGCGACCAGGTACTGTGCAACTCTGGAAAACGGTATCGGAGCTCCCATTTGGTCCCCAGACCAATCCTTAAGGCCCCCCATGCCTTAACGCTGATAAATTCCAATCGCCCGACTCGAAAAAGGGGCAAAAAAGTGTTTGGGGATGGTGGCCGATCGGGTGGAAGCATCGTGTCCCGCTTCCGACGGCCTGGGGACAAAATAGGACTCCCAATCCAGGCTCCCAATCCAGAGTTGCTATCGGCAGGTCGCGCTCCCGTGTTTTCGGAACGCTGCTCCACGTATGAGGCTGAGTTTTTTATTTAATCTCTCCTTTTCTCGGTTCTTTCGGGGTTCACTTTGAATAACTTAGATGCGGACTGTGTATCGGATGTCCTAGTCACAGCATATTACTTTAAATACAGGGTGGTCCGAACTGTATTCCGGAAATTTCGCAGCATATTCTGCAGATGGAAATAAGAAAAAAAGTTCGTATAAATGTATGCCCTAAAAAGCTTAGTTTCGGAGATACAGGGTGTAGAAGTTTCATTTTTATTTCGATTTTTTCTAAATAATTTCTGAAACACCGTCAATATTTGGATGAAAATTGGTGTCTGGAAGTTTTTTGACATGAGAAATCTGATTTTGATGTCAATACGACTCCTACTTATAGGGGGCGCCACCTACATGTGTTTTAACTGTTTTTAAGAGTAATAACTTTTCGTCCGTACCTGTATAAAACTACTAAGTGAACAAATATAATAAATTATATAATAATTATAAAAACTCCCAGATACCAATTTTCACCCAGATATTGACGTTACTTCATAAATTATTTGGAAAAAATCGAAATAAAAATGGAACAAAACGAAACTAAGCATTTTAGAACATGAATATTTTTACTTACTTTTATCTGCAGAACATGCTGCCGAAGATTCTGGATTACAGTTCGGACCACCCTGTACCTCAGTCAAAAAAAAATCAAGAGATGGCTCCTTTTTTGAAAAATAAGGGTGGATTTTTCATGTAGAGTCTTTGAATTTGCGGTATCCCTTGAAAGTTTTATAAATTAAGTTCCTTGTATTATTTAATCGGGTAACATGGTATATTGATGTAGTTTAATAATAATAATAATGAACTAATAATTAATTATTTAGGTAACGCTGGGTTCAGATAAGGCTGAATTGATATCCGATATGGCAGAAGGTCTTGGAAATGACCAAAAAAATAGTTTTCTCAATATTTTTAGCTCATCTTCATACGTGTCGCTTAAAATCCTACTTTTATATAATATATCAATATATTTCTACTGATTTATATTTATTGAAATGTTTTTCATTGCCACAACTTTAATTACCAAGCCGTTTTGGTAATAGGAAAGTAAATAATAAACCTGAAAATTATAACAATAATTGTTTATCTAAAAAAGAATAATATAATTAAATGATAGAATTTAATACAATTTTAATAAAAAAAAATAAAACTTTTTTGGGCATTTTCTAAACATAGAGTTAAATTACCACTTACATATCTATTATTTAGTAGAGATAACGATTAGGGCTTCTTTGCATAACGTCAAGATCTACTGCGACCAGAATCGAACGGTCTAGAGGGCCCTGCCTGGCTCTCTCTTAAGGGCGATCCAGAATAAAACGACCAAACAAACCAATTTAGAAACCATTCCGAATATCCATTTGTTTATTAGCTTAGAGTGTTCGCAGAGATGTGTACCCGACTTTAGAAATAAATTCGATTACTCAGAAACCATTGGCTTGAATATTATGATTTGAACTAGCTCGATCAAACCAACAAATGTATGCTCAACTAACTTGCGTTGCCTTTGCTCTAAGTCAGATTTATGTTTTATTTCTCCTCAGCTGAACTTGCAAATCATTATTGTCGAATAAATGTATATTGTATGATTGAAAAAATATACATGCAGATGAGTTTTACATGTTGTGTTTTATTTATTTCACCACAGAAAATTCCTAACAGAGCTTTCAGATGAAGCGGACCGTCCGCGTGTTTTTTATTTATATGGCCGTCATCCGGACGGAGCATACGCGACCCATGTGAAATTGTTCATATAAACTCATGGTACTTGCTCGAAGTCGCGGACTGTCCGCTCCATCTGAAAGCGTTGCAAAATAAAAAAAATCTTTTCCGAAAAATATTGAGATAAATTTGATTTTATATAAATAGAATTTAAGAGTCTAAAAAAAAATTAATTTAAAAAAATTAAATTAAAAAAAAATAAGTAAAAAAAAATAAAAAAATAAATTAAAAAAATTAAAAAAAAATCTTCATATAACACTGAAGTAAATTTAGTAAAAAAAACAGAAGGTAAGTATAAGTCTACATTACTGATGCACCTACAAAGAGAAGAAAGATATTTACACCCTATGTAAATCCTCTGGGAAATATTCAGCGATTCTGCAAAAATATTTGACTTTTCAAGGTAAGTAAATTCATGATATTATTTAGATTATTGATTTCTATCGCTACGTGCACCATAACCCGAAAAAAAATCTTTAAAATTCTCTTAAAGTTCTAAATCTAAAATGTCTAATTAAAAAAAGTTTTATATTAGATTAAAAAACAAAGAAATATGTTGCTTTTAAGGATATGAGGTACTCGTATATTACGGAGTTAAAATTTTATTAAGTTTAAGTGTAGTTCCTATTTGCGAAGATATTGTACTCAATCTCTGGCCAAATAGTATGAGCCCATATGTTTACTGTTTACCGTTAAAAAAAATATTAATAACGGTCTGAAAAAACTAATATATAACTATACTTGCCGAAGAATTTTATATTTTTCTGGAATATGTCTTATATCGGTCCGAAATGTTAGTAGTTTTAAGGGAGAACCCGGGAGAGACAGCCCCTGTTCCAGAGATTTTGTCAAAAACTGGAAAAAGTGTACGAGTCTGTTAAAAATATTAATAATGTTCTGAAAAAAGTAAAATTTTACAGGAAATATAATAAAAAAACAGAAGGTAAGTATAAGTCTACATTACTGATGCACCTACAAAGAGAAGAAAGATATTTACACCCTATGTAAATCCTCTGGGAAATATTCAGCGATTCTGCAAAAATACTTGACTTTTCAAGGTAAGTAAATTCATGATATTATTTAGATTATTGATTTCTATCGCTACGTGCACCATAACCCGAAAAAAAATCTTTAAAATTCTCTTAAAGTTCTAAATCTAAAATGTCTAATTAAAAAAGTTTTATATTAGACTAAAAATCTGGCCAAATAGTATGAGCCCATATGTTTACTGTTTACCGTTAAAAAAATATTAATAACGGTCTGAAAAAACTAATATATAACTATACTTCAAAATAAAAAAAGCAAAATAAAAACACTAAATCACCACAATACACCAAAACACTTTTACTTTTACACTGGACGCGCGTTTCGCTAACCATGTTAGCATCATCAGCAGATGATTATAAACTAAAGTACAATCTACAAGTTGAGCGTTTATATACTCGCTCAGTGGGCACCGAGTGGGCGTGGCAAAATCTAGCCAACCGAGTCAGAGCCAACTGAGCGTAACAGTTAGATTTCCGCCACTATCGAGTAGTAGGAACAAAGAACTTGAAGGAGAATGGACCGTTGACCTGTTCATACTATCTTTACATTTATTAATTCTGATGCTTTCATATGCATCTAATTGCCTGTAATTTGAGACTTGTTTAATTAATTTTAAATTATTAAGATCTATACAATGTTCTTTATGAACAATATGTTCGGCAACGCAAGATTTATCCGGTTTACCATATCTTATCTGAGCTAAATGTTCTTTAAATCTAGTTAATATTGATTTTCTAGTTTGCCCAACATATTTCTGATTACAATCTTTACAAGAAATTTCATAAATACCCGACCTTTCCAGTGGAGGTGTTTTATCCTTTGGATTACCTAATAATTGTTGTAATTTATTATTAGCACTATACACAAGTTTATAATTTACATTCTTCAAAATTCCTTTTAGACCACGGGATAACTCTCTATCAAACGGCATCGAAAAATATTTAGACGTGTCTTTCTCCACTTGAAAAGTCGAATTTTCAGAAATCATTAACCTATACCTACGTTTTCTAATTAATTTATCAACTAGTGAAGGAGAATATCCATTACACTCAGCTACATTCCTAATGTAATCTCTTTCTATTTCATATCTTTCTTTGGAAAGTGGGAAACTAAGTTATCTATGAACTAGGAAATTTAAACTAGCCATTTTATGTTCAGCACTATGATGTTCTTAGTTCATGGATTGCTTGGTTTCCACTCTGCAAAATAAATGAAATAGAAAGACACATTAAAACTGTAGCTGAATCGCAATGGATATTCTAACTAGAGATAAATTAATGAGAAAACGTAGGCTATAGACTTATGTTCTGAAAATTCGACTCAAGTCGAGAAAGATACGTCTATTTTTCAATACCGATACGATAGAGAGTAACCGTGATCTAAAAGACTTGCGTTGCAAACATATAATCCAGATTTATATTTCTTATCTTAATAAATCCTGAAGGTAATAAATCTGAAATTTCAGGCAAATGAGTATAATTTTATAAATGAATGTAAAGATAGTATGAACAGAGTCAACGGTCCAATTCCTTCAAGTTCTTTGTTCCTACTACTCTAGTGGCGGAAATCTAACTGTTACGCTCAGTTGGCTCTGACTCGGTTGGCTAGATTTTGCCACGCCCACTCGGTGCCCACTGAGCGAGTATATAAACGCTCAACTTGTAGATTGTACCTTAGTTTATAATCATCTGCTGATGATGCTAACATGGTAAGCGAAACGCGCGTCCAGTGTAAAAGTAAAAGTGTTTTGGTGTATTGTGGTGATTTAGTTTTTTATTTTGCTGTGTAACACCAAAGGTTCCAACCCTCAACTGTAATATAACTATACTTGCCGAAGAATTTTATATTTTTCTGGAATATGTCTTAGATCGGTCCGAAATGTTAGTAGTTTTAAGGGAGAACCCGGGAGAGACAGCCGCTGTTCCAGAGATTTTGTCAAAAACTCGGAAGAGTACGAGTCTGTTAAAAATATTAATAATGTTCTGAAAAAAGTAAAATTTACAGGAAATATATAAAATCTTTGATTTAAAATGTCAATAATTTTAAGATTTATTATATTTTCAGCAAAATAAATTAAGGAGACACAAGTCCAATCCAACATAGTATATCCATTTAATTGAGCTACTTTCTGTATACGGTAATAGCTCGAGAAAAATCAAAAGAGAAAAGGCAAAAACTAGAAAAAATAAGGGCAAAAAGCCACGCAAAGAACGTGGATTCTAAAGCTAATTAGTGCTCTCGTTTGCTGATCCGAACTCGTGCAAAAATAACTAGCTTTATTTTCTTTTTTCTTTTAGATATACATATACATCCTATTATAAGACAAGCAAGCTTAACGTCTGACTGTACATAAACTCCGGCTGGACTTCACGTTCATTATAGTAATTGTCCCTGATATACAGGGAGCTTCAAAAAATACCGAATATTTATTTAAACCCTCCTCGAGCTTTTCATAGAAATATATAACATCATTTATAGAACAAATACCTTTTCGGAACTAGTGCACAAAATCGGTAAGCTTATTTAAAATAACTCGGCCTGCGTTACAGTTTAGGTTCAGTTTTTAATTGCATTAATTAGTTTGACCTAATTCATAGTAAATTAGTTTGTTCCCTATTCGGCTTTGGCTCTTTAACATAATGAATATCTTTTTTAGCTTCAAAAATGCACACAATAATTAATATTACGCAGGCAGGTATTAATTTTAATTAATCTATGTTATTACAGATATACTTTATATGTAATCTGGACAATTAATAATGGTCTGAAAAAAGTGAAATTTAAAGGAAATAATAAAATTTTATTAACTTGTACAAAATTCGAATCTCATGAATTATTGTAAAACTGCCTTAGTGCAATACTCCGTGTCGTATGTGGTGAACAACTCTGTATATAAATAGAATTTAAGAAAAAGTAACCAAACTCTTTATTGCGCCAAAAAATTATTTATTCCTTTGATTCTGTATTATATACAATAATAAAATAAATTCTTAGTTAAAAAAAATAAATAAAAAAAATCTTAATATAACAATGAAGTGAATTTTGTAAAAAAAAACAGAGGGTAAGAACTGAAACATCTACAACCAGAAGGCAGATATTTACACCCTATGTAAATCCTGAGAAATATCCAGCGATTCTGCAAAAATATTTGACTTTTCAAGGTAAGTAAATTCATGATATTATTTAGATTATTGATTTCTATCGCTACGTGCACCATAACCCGAAACAAAAATCTTTAAAATTCTAAATCTAAAATATCTAATCAAAAAAAAGTTTTATATTAGACTAAAAAATTATCTATCTTTATCATCATTTATTCGAAGAAAAATTTATGATTAATTTAAAAAAATAGAAGTTCCTAAATTTATAAATAACTATCGTTTATTTTTTGTCAATAAATTTTTTGTCAATAATGACAAAATAATTAAAAAATGTTGTAGCAGCGGACGACAGATATAATTAATACAAGAGAAGTCCGATTAGGGCAAAAGGAGGAAAAAGTTACGCTGGCACACAGCACACATATATTTTTCATAGTTAAGTTAAAACGGAATTCAAGGTACAAAATTCGAATCTCATGAATTGTAAAACTGCCTTAGTATTCCGAACATTTAAATATTTTCAATAAGGCGCAGTTCAATATCGCGTCGGCCGGATTGTAACCACTGTGGCTCCGTATTTCTTTTTAATCAAAAACGTGCCATTGCGTAAAAATGCAGGCCGAAGGGTAAAACCACTAACTAGGCCTAATATTTGCTCCCAGACCTTAGATAAGAATTTCTAATATACACACGACACCCCAGCAAGAGGAAAACCAAGTAAATAACGTCGATAAGCGTATTGTCCGTGTCACTCGAGCCCCCAAAACACAATAGGCAGTTTTGAAATGAATCGCTCCAAGTCTGTCAAGTTGACGCTCAATTGTATGAGCCCTTTTTTGCTCGTTGTGCTCCTCCTGTTTGCCCCATCTCAGGGTAAGTCCCGTTTTATATTTTCGTAGATACAAAATTATCATTTTCATCAAGAAGAAATTTATAGAGAAAGACTAAGCTAATGGCTATTAGAAAAATCAGAAGAAAAATAATCTCGTTTATCAAATTTTATTTTACCTTAAAACGAAAATTATCTTAACGCGAACCTTTAAAGGAATTTTCTTCTTCACCATCGGGAAAAATCACGCGGGAAAATATTTTAATGTTTCAAATTCTGTAATTTTGCCTTTGAATATCTCGAAATTCAGTTAAAGAAGATCTTATGAAAAATAATAGAAACCATAGTGTGAAAAGTATGAGAATGGCAGGATTTGTAGAAATTTTTCTGTAGATTTCAATAATGTAATGCTTTAAAGTTCAAATAATGCTCCGATTCTGTTTTTTTTTTTCAAACCCTGGTTTCTAAATGAATTTTGAAAGCAGTTAAAACATATAGATTACATACTAGATAGACCAGAATGGCCTATATTTTCGTATTCTAATTGGTTAATAAGTTTTTTAATAAAAGTTTTACCAAAACCGGTGACTTAATCGAAATCGCCAATTTTCACGACGATAAGTATGGAAAAAAGTCGAAAAATTGTCAATTTTTTACCCGTTTTCGAGGCTCTTAGAAAAATATTAAACCCGATCATAAAATTTTGAAAATTACTGTTTTTGTAGGAAATTTTATGTACTTTTAGAAAATATAAAAATATTAAGCTTAAATAATATGGTTTTATTAGAAAATTTATTTTTTGAACCCTTGTTTTTGATCAAACTTTGATGATAGTTAAAACTTGTCGTACATCAAGGGCTGTAAACGCCAGGCCACAATGGCCGATATTTTTGAGTTATACACCTTCTAATTAGTAAATAACAGTAGTTTTATCAAAATAGGTGACATGGAATTGAAGATATTAAAGGTTCCTCTGTTTACCGTTTAAAAAAATATTAGAAACTGCTTGATAGCTCTGAAACTATACTTGTCGTATGCAGAATTTTATATCATATCAAAAACCGACTGAAGAATGATTTTAACGAAATAATATGCTTAATAAATTCTAATAATCAGATTAGGAATGCGTAAAATCTCAAAACTCGTCTAAAAGCTCTTCGAAATTACTTTTATTAGCTGTAATTATATCTGGCTTAATCTAAAGTAATCTTAACGAGAACTTTTTCAAAGAAATATTATCTCCGTCTCATGAAAAACACCTTCCTTCAGCCCGAAAACATACAAAAGCGCTATAAGAATAAAGATTCCGTGAAATATTCCCAAGCCCCAAAATCTTTATTTTTGATTACAAAGAAGTTCCTATAGTGCATAAAAGTGTATACATTACGTATTTAAGTATTAGAATAACGGATTTCAGAATAAAAGAACATATAAAAATTAAAAATAAAAACTTTGATTATAGGGCTTGGGTGGCCTGCATTATATAAATACGTATAATTATAAGCTAATATCTAATTAAGTAGAGATGGATTTATCAATTATTTCATTTCATTAATGGCGGCATTAATTCTGCCATTGTAAGTTGTTGCTAAGTGTTGTGTTATTTTTAATACAAATTATTCAAAAAGTTGGCGCCAGAATGTCCATTCACTAAAATATTCACTTTGAATGAATAATTTAATTCCAGCATAATCGGAAGCAGCGTATACCTTTTTATATAATTAAACACAACGATTATCAATTTTGAGGTAAACGTTTTGGATATCTTTAGATTTTGTTTTTTTTTTTAATTTCCTGTGTATAAAGAGATATTTTAAAATTCCTATAAATTAAATCACCTAATGGCATTGACATAAATATTTCTAAAAAAATCTAAATTTGGGTTAGTCTAGAATTACAGAACTCGAACTATACACATGAGGTCAAATGTCTGCCATACAAAACAGCATACATTAAACGAAAAAATAACAATTCATTAATTTGCGTATTTTACTTGTATGCCCTAAAAATAATAAAGTACCGGGAAATGTTAAAAACAATTAATTGCACATATGGGTCATAGATCAACGTATGAAACAAACATGAAAAAATACTACGAAGAATGTTTTTCAACGAAAATTGTGCACTGTGTTTATTAACAATCCATTCATTTAATATTACATCAATATTGTATTTTTCCCTAGCAAAAATTTCGCCGTGTAAGGATACTTTCAGGTATTGTTTCCTGGATCATTTTACTTCTGAAAGTATTTCGAGAAATACTTCGCAAAATGTTTTACGAAATATTTCCTGAAAGATTTCCTGTTTTTAGTGTCGAGTGTGTTTAATAATATACAGGGTTGTTCACCACATACGACACGGAGTATTGTAGCTAAACAATTAGATTTTTACAAATTGTAAGTTTTGGGTTCGTTGAAGGACTATTAGAGCTACAATTTAAAAATATTTTTACAAGATACAGAGTGTCCCAAATAAATAAAAAATATCAAAGTTGTATTTTTTTAAATGGAACACCCTGTATATTATTGCATTTTTAGTTTCTATGATTAAAATAAAGGTAAATTTGATTAAGGTTTATCACCCTTAAACCTGACCGTTTTTGAAATATTTTCAATTTTGTGAAATTGTAGTAAAAATTTTAAGGCTTTATTTCTCCAAGGGTATCAAAGTTTTTAATACTAAATATTTACTGAAGTTTATTTATTGATCAGTTATTGTGTTACAATAAAAAAAATTATACTACCTTATACAGAGTGTCTAAAAATTTATTTTAAATAATTACTAGCTTTAAACAGCAATAACTTGTTTAATTTAAATGGAATATCCTGTATATTTTATGGGAATCAGATGCACAATTTAATTGTCTATCAAACTGTATTATACCACTTTTTAGCTATCCCTTCAAGTTTTCGTAGAAAATGCATTTTCTTATAATTTAGACCTCATTTATCAATATACCCATGGAATATTGACATTTTAGATTGTTTTTAAAACAACAAATGTACAAAATGTACAGGCTAGTAATATTATCGTTTTTAGTAAAACGATGATATTACTAGCCCATTTGTTTGCAAAAAGAAAACTATTTAAATCTTTATAAAAGATTATACCATTAATTAAATATACCACCAGTATTTCCGCCCAAATACTAATTAATGACATACTTAATTGTGTTCGTTAATAAATTATTATAAATAAATGTGGATTTTTGAGTCAGAAATCAATATAATAATAAGTTATCAAATTAAAGTCTTTGTTGTTATAAATAAGCATTTATTAAAAAATGAAATATCATTTTTAAGGTGTTACTTTTTATCACACTGTCTAATGCCCATACAAAATTCAGTTTTTTAGTATTTGGAGCAATTATTATTAATCAACGCAAATAGTCAATTAATGTAGTTTGAATACTGGAATCATATTAATTGGTCCTCTGTAACAAATATTTAAACAGTTTTTTTTATTTTTTAATGAAATAAACGAACTATATTGACAATATTAGTGTCTGTGCTCTGTAAAAATTTGGTATATCTTTAAAAATAATCTAAAATGTCAATATTCCATGGGTATATTTGATAAATGAGTTCTAAATTACAAGAAAATGCATTTTCTACGGAAACTTGAAGAGATAGGTAAAAAGTTATTGCCGTTTAAAGTTAATAATTATTTAAAATAAATATTTAGACACTCTGTATAAGGTAGTAACATTTTTATTATTGCAACACAATAACTGATCAATAAATAAACTTCAGTAAATATTTAGTATTAAAAACTATGATACCCTCGGAGAAATGAAGCCTTAAAATTTATACTGCAATTTCACAAAATTGAAAATATTTCAAAAACGGTAAGGTTTAAGTGTAATAAACCTTAATCAAATTTACCTTTATTTTAATCGTAGAAACTAAAAATGTAATAATATACAGGGTGTTCCATTTAAAAAAATACAACTTTGATATTTTTTATTTATTTGGGACATTCTGTATCTTGAAAAAATATTTTTAAATTGTAGCTCTAATAGTCCTTCAACGAACCCAAAACGTACAATTTGTAAAAATCTAATCGTTTAGCTACAATATTCCGTGTCGTATGTGGTGAACAACCCTGTATATTAATTTTCTATTTTTTAGAATTCAACTTAAAAACCAGGCAAACCTGTTGTGGAATAGGTACAAATTTTTCATCTAAAGTAAAAACCACCGGAAGCAATTGTAAAGACTATCAGCCTCCAATCCCAGGTATATCTACCCCTGATGAAAGCTACTGTTTGAGCACCATAGACTTATGTTGTAGAAAACAGTTAAGGTAAACATAATAATTTAATTATAAATTGATACATCTTCAAATATAGCAGATACCAACGTATAGCAGATTAATTAATTAAATCAAAGAATTCATTGCTGTATGCGTAGCCAAACGAATCGTCAGATTTTAGTGATTTTTTTCGGGCAATAAGTATGATTGAATGTTATTGATGCCCTAAAAATCAAACGGTTCCTAGTAAAAGTTGCCATCAAACTGTTATCTCTGAACTTTCACGTCTTTCATCCATCATTTAATAAAAAAAGCATACTATTCTTTCCAGATATGACGCGCGGCTTCAATTATTGCGTCCAAACTTGATGGATACAATTTTTATCGAGATTTTCTTTCAATCCTCCCAAAACGCCGAACGTTTCATCTATGCAATGATGAATTAACTAATTTAATATATGTTATAAGATTTTTTTTCGTCTCAGTAAGAGAAAAAATAATAAATAATAACTGTAAATACAGTCCTAAGATCACGCCCTTTATTGAGATGAATATATAATGATATTTCCTCCACAAATATGATTTAACAAATTATAAAAGGTATTTCAAAGCCTTTAACGTGGAAATTTTGAAGTAAATTAAGCTTCTTATCGGTCTTAAGTAAAGAGGATATTAAATTTTTAATGGAAGGCTTGGAAAATTATACCTGAATGTTCCTTGCCCGTTATTAATTTCTTGTGTATTTTTCTACACGTCTGAGCACACTTAGAGATAAATTTTATGATATATTGAAAGGATTTTTTAAAGCGAAAATAAAAAAGTAGAATGTAGAATGTTTATAAACAAAAAAAACTTACCCCAGATAATAATCCTACGGCGTATTTTGATTTGTCAAAAAAGTCGAAGAATTTAGGAATTTATCGAGTGGTTAACTTTAACCGTGAATAACTTTTGAAGGAGTAGGTTTATCGAAAAATTATAATAGACCTTTTTTGTAGAGCGTTTAATTCTGTACAGAATATTTTGTCATTGTCATGGCTGCGAGAGAACAAGATCGAGAAAAAAAAATAATTCGCAAAAAGTGGCAAATTCCCATTTTAATTTAAATGAGAAATGAATCGTCTTTAGGGCAAGGTTCATTGTGAATATTAAGGGTTTACAATGGTACAATAAACTAGAAATTTAGAGGGCGTCGTGAAAGAAATGATCAACTTGACAAATAACGGACACACCCTAGTAATCATTGTCGTATTTACCGATGATAATAATGTACAATGCTGTTATAATAAAAAGTAACTACAGGAATAAAAATTATTTATATGCCCTTTGCATTAAATAGGATAAAAATAGAATAACTCAAGCTGAGAATAAGCTGTTAAAAACTAAGAAGAAATAGGGTAAAATTACGAAGTGCTATTAAAAATTAAAAATGCTTAATTTCTAATAAGATAAATTGGATTGTGATGTTCTAATAATCCTTTCCTATAATTTTGCCTAAATTACGTTTTTATGAGACTGAAATAGAGATTTGAAACTAAAAATACTAATAAGATACAAAAAACCCTGCTTTTATTTTCGACGTAAAACAATTTTTTCTGAGCAAAATAAAAAGTTTTCAAGATAAATCTCAAAAGAGAAGTAGATTAATAATTTATATAAAATTTCGAGACGTAAATTTCTTTTAAAAACGCATTTTCCTTTCTTTTTAATAAAGCATTTAATTATTGGACGTTTAATACGAATTTAAGATGTTCTTATTCCTAATAAAAACATTTTTTATCTCCTTCCAGTCTAATTTAATTAATTCTAAGTGGATTTATTCAAGCACATTTTTTTATTCCGCAACGGAAATGAATTTATAAAATATATGTCATAAATCTCTGGAGGAAATTTAAATGAAAAAAATCGTAAATTCTACGGCGTTTTAATCTTCTGTAAGTTAACTTCAGATCTTTTTCTACATTACGACAAATAAAGAGCAGTCTGATTTTTGGCAGTTTTTTCTGAAGCATCTGTCGTTCTTTGGATTTCTAATTTTTTTAAATCTAACATAAATAAATTAATGAGTCCAAGAAATCCTATATGGGTATTTCGCCACTGCAAGAAAATCTACAAAATAAAATAGTTACTTTTTGTAAACACTTCTGGCGTTAACCCAAACGGAAACTCCTTGGCAGAAGTTAGGTTTACAGATATACAAATTTGCCTAACGAATCTTATATACAGGATGGGCCGCTGAAAACTTACAATGGCTATAATTCTCAAACCAAAAAAGATATCAAAAAAATAAAAAATACCGTTTCTATAATATCAAGGGGGAATATATATGACGTATTTTTTGAACCACCCCGACCTGCCCCTTAGGCGACACCCCTACTCACTTGAAAATCTTAAAAGGTTTTTAGCGTTTTGCGTTTTTTGCGTCTCAAGCGCTTTTGGCGATTATAAGCGTTTTTTTTCGATTTGTGTCCATTAAAAACACGCAAAAAACGCGGCAGGTCTGCAGTTTCTATCAAGATGTCAATTAGTAACGTCGCAAGCTCGTGGATTCCCGGCCCGTTCAACAATCAATCCTGTGAGAAAGAGATAGGCGAGATCGGCGCGGTCAGCGTTGGAGAGACGAAGATAAAAGATGCTGGGATTGAATTGTGGACGGGCCGGAGCATATATTCGGCGACAAACACAATCTACTGCTAGTGCCAGTGGTGTGTGTAAAAATAATTATTATTATTTGCCATTTATTTTACGAATATTAGTTTATATATATAATAGAATAGTAAATATTTCTAGTTGCTAATGCAATTTTAGGACATGATTTATGAAACATTTTGGAGTGAAATTTCTTTAAGCGCGCTGGGAGTAAAAATTCAAGGCTGTGACATACGAGCTAGTGAGACGGCCCTGACACACGAGCTCGTTGTAACGAAATGTGTTAACGGCTTAGTAATACGTAGTGACGCGACGTATATTTGTTAGCAGTCCACGCGTTTATCAAAAATATTGATATTTTAATACAAATTTTGTAAAAGTGAATCAAATTATTACGTGTAAAAAACATTTGTTACACGTAAAAAACTAGTTTTATTATTTTACGCGAATAAAACTGTTACACGTAAAAAACTTTTTACGCGTATAAAACTATTTGTTACTGGTAGAAAACTATTTTTTACGCGTATAAAACTATTTGTTACTGGTAAAAAACTACTTTTTACGCGTATAAAACTATTTGTTACGTGAAAAAATCTATTTGTTACACGTAAAAAACTATTTTTTTACGCGTCACAAACTTATTGTTTCTGGTAGAAAACCTTTCTTACGCAAAAAAAAAATATTTTTTACGTGTAAAAAACTATTTGTTACACGTAAAAAACTAATTTTTACGCGTCAAAAACTTATTGTTTCTGGTAAAAAACTTATTTATCCCCAAAAAATATTTTTTACCTGTAAAAAACGATTTGTTACACGTAAAAAACTATTTTTTACGAGTCAAAAACTATTTGTTTCTGTTAAAAAAAAATTTTTTACGCAGAAAAAAAGCACTTTTTACGCATAAAAAACTATTTTTTACGCGTAAGAAAATATTCCTTTAATTTATTACTTTTTCAACATTTCAAACTACACTTTTTCAAACATTTCCTTCCAAATTTTTGAATTTAATAGAATCTTCCTAAACAGTAGATGTTCTTTATAAAAATATTTTTAGATAATACCCTAAAATGAAAAAAATGCATACTATTTGATTTATTTTTATTGTATTATTAAATATAACGTCCGCCTATGACGGGGTCTCATCTTAGAAAACGCTAAAGACGCTACAGAAAACAAACTGATTTGTTTTCATTTGCGTTTTTTGCGAGACACGCCGAACGCTAGACGCTTTTGGTGTGGCCACTCCTATATAATCCTGTTATTTTGTTTTAGTCGCTGAAGACGCTTCACGCTAAAAACGCAAAAAACGCTTTCTGTGTGGCCGTGGATTTAGACATTTTTTAAATTAATGAGGTTTTCTTTGAAGGCCTTAATGCGAGAGAATAGCGAGAATTTCGGATAATTCGCCCGAATTGGCCAACACTCTAGTTGAAAATTTAAAACCATTACGTTCTCGCTTGGTTTATCGTTCCTCGTAACAAATGTATATTCTAGGATTTCCCGCTATGGAAACCCCGCGGAAATAAATTGGCACGTGTCCTGAAGAAACCGCAACCACAACTAACGAGTATCGAGATGCATTAAAATTTATTTTACCTTAAAACTACCACGTATATTCGGGCTCAAGCAACTTCCTCTATTATTTATATATTTTACCTCATCGCCACAATAAAATTAGCCAAAATAACATGGTATTTCATACATTACACGTTTTGTTTGCTGTTCTCTCGTTTGCGGAGGTTCAGTTAATATTGACCTACCGCACAGTGCTTCGTACCATGGACAAAAATCAAAAAATAAGTTAAAATTTACTAATATCTGAATATATAATTTCATACTTATAGCAATGTGCAACCATCCTGTATATTATTTTTCATAAACAGCGTTTTTGTTAGCAAATATTTTCACTAAAAATAAATTTTGCGATCATTATCTCATCAGTGAAAAGAATAACATTCATAGTAGTTCTGTATATTATGGAGTTAAACGGGTACGTACTTAATTGAAAGCCAATATGGATATTGTTAAACAAGGTATGTACTTTAAATTTATTTCTAAACAAGTTCGTGATTGTTTAGTTTTTATTTATTTTTTAAGATGATTCTTAAATGGGTATAAAAATTTTACGTTTTCAAACTTCAAAACGGCATTTAAAAAAAAAAAAAACATATCAAAACATATCGTATTTATTGAATATTTTGTTGCCATATTCATACACTTTTAATTTTTGTATAGTTCACCTGCGTCTGCTTGCGACGAACTTTATTTTATAATACTTTTCAGATGGAGTAAGATTGATAAGCAATGCCGATCTGGCTAATACTTGGCTTGATCATAAGGACAAGAACTCAAAATTATTAGTATTTCAAAAAATATGTTCTTATTAGATATTGATGAACCTTCCAGTCAAATGAGACACCACTTGTGCCTGAAAAAGTCCACTATGTTGGAGCGAAACGTCGAATAAAAAAAGTGTCCATCTTTCAGTTTATTATAAAATCTCATACCCAAGAAAAGGAAAAAATAATATATGCATATGGTCTATTAAAGAGGTAACTATTAACATCCGAACCCCTCATACCGACAAAATGAACAGTAACAACGCGAAAAAGTAACATATTAGAAAATGATGTACAGAAATATCTTATATGTGAGGATACTTCATCTACCTGTGATTTAGATACTATAAATTTGGAAGATTCTGTCAGCAGTGATTCTCCTGAATCAGAGTAGTTACGATCTATGCATTTTGTTGTCCTAAAGTAAATTTATAGTATCTTAAGTTTTTTTTTAATTAAATATAACATTAATATTTCTTTTTCATTAAAGAAAAACATTTTTATCTTATATTAGCCTTATATGGTAGGAATCATGTTCTAATGTTATTTCAATTCTTTTTTATCACAGGAATTTATCTAATACTTACACCGTTTTCACACTATAACTTATTATTTGCTTAGATGGAACACAGCTCCAACATTATTATTATTTATAAGATTTTTTTTTCATAAACGTGGGACTAAGAACATCATCATTTAGTACAATGAGAGTACTCATCATTTGTGTCAAATAAACCTAGTTTGAATAAATTGCTTACAATAAAAGAGAAGTTTTGGATTTTTGTCCTCTAGAGCCATATGTTCGAAGCACTGTGTACCGTGTCCATTACTCAAACTTTACAAAGACGTATAATTTCATAAAATATTCGTATTTAATTTCGTACCCTACAGCCATCGAGACAAATTATTTGACTTTGCATTGGCTGCTGAACACAAAAAACACTCATTTTTTACTAGCGCTCTTACTAGGCGTGAAATAGCAACGAACATCGTAAAATGATATAACACATAAGAAAATGTCTTTGGCTAAATAAACTCCATAAATGAAGTTTTCAAATTTGCACGCCAACATAAAGGAATTTCAAAAACACGTCAAGAATGCCATTATCATTTTGGGTATATTAACTTATATAGAGACTTCGCAGTAATGTACATAAAAGATATTTTATATGAGGACGTACTTTTTTCTCAGTGAAAAATCCGTATAGAATACAAATTACTGTATAATTTAATGCACCCTTTTCTGTAAAGTAAGAAAATATATAAACCTTGACCCTAAAAAAATATATCTATATTCCTTGTTTCGTTATTATTATCATTAAAATATAAATATAGCTGTCCCTTATACCATACTCATTTACTATTTTTTCTTCTTATCTATTTTCTCTTTATATTAGAGTAATAGAGTGTGAGTCTGGACAAGAAGATGCAAAATTAGGGACCTGTACTAGAGAAGATGGCGAAAAAAAGGTAAAAAAATAACAAAAAAATACCTAAATATTTAAGCTTCATTCAGAACCTTGCAATTAGTGGTTTCAATTACACTTTATACTTTTTGGTTTACGATCATTCACAATGTTTAAAAAAACACAGTTAAAATTAATAGAATATCCTAGCAACAACTTAGGCTAGCCTAATGCTGGGTCCAGACCAAGGCGATTTTGAGGCACGATTTTGAGACAAAAACAAGACAAACTTGCGACAAAAAATGGGGAATTCTGACAAGATAAACTTGAGATAAATTGTCCACACCGCAAGGACAATTTTTGGCAAGAAATAATGTCTGGCTAACTCAGCCGATTATTGAAGAGGAAGTAGAGTTCATGGATTTTGAAGAGTCTGGTCCATCCGCAAAAAAACAATTTATTGAGTTATCCGTTTCCCAAAAAACAAAAGCCTAACGAAACCCATGAATACGAGGATACAATATAATTTTTCAATATTGTAATATTGAATATATAACTTCATAATAATTTATTTCGCACTTAATTACTATGAATTTTCTTGAGAACATGATTGTTTATTTATTTATTCCTATTAAATCCATTTTTGTAAAATATAAAATAAACGTTGTGTAGTTCTTTATTTTTTCCAAAGGGTTTTATAATATTTCGTGTATTTCAAGTTGCCAAATTTATTAAAAATCTTAGTTTCGTTGTTTTGCCATAAGTCAGATTACACAGATATTTTCTACGTAAAAAGTTGTTTTAAGAAAGTTTTGATGGATTTCAAAAATTTTCATAAATAATGAAATTACAGGATGTTTTCAAAAATGCCTCTTTTGAGGTTTTTCAAAATATCTCAAAAACCAAAAGTGATAGAAATAGAAACACAAACATAAATTACAAACAGACATTTAACCATTTCTTTTACCTCTAGCAGTTTTCGAGATCGCAATATATCAATCAATTTCGGACACTGTATAAATAAAAATTAGTTAAGTATAGGCTAAAATACCTTTTTGATACCTACTTTTATAATAAATTATAGTAAATATTCATAAATTTGCATACTATCTTCAAAAATTCCCAATTTAATCAATAAAATATCCAATGAGCAGCTTTTTCGAATTCTGAACCACTGTGCGCCGTCCACACTGCGCCGACAACTTGTCCTAAAATATACGAACAAAACTTAAACACTTTGATCTTTACCGACTCGAGACGGGACATTGAAAAGTCTCCGAATTTTGAAACAAAACAAAAATGAGACAAAAATGTCGCAGAAATGTGTTGGATTTGTCGCAATTTTGTCGTAAAACATGAAAGTTTCTGTCTTGTAGTTGTTTTGTCTGTTATAAAACAATCAACTTTTGATTTCTCGCCACAATTTCTCTTGACGGAAGATATTCAAAGGCCAAAATGACATTTCTTGCAAACTTTGCAGAATAATCAGTGGAAAAGTTAAAAGTTTCGTAACTTTTTCTATTAATTGGAAATGTCTACCACTAATTTTGACGTTCTGAATGCATTGAAATTAAACGAACTGTCACATTGAAATTAAAGGAACAAACTTCTACGCTAATAGAAACCACTAATTGCCAGGTTTAATTGAATGAAGCTTTACTTACAAAAGAAAAAAAGATATTTTTAACGAAAGAACTATATAGGATTGTTGCGAGGCCTGCCAAATGGGCATAGAGACAAAAAAATCTGGAGACCCTTGCACGGATACACTTGGATTTGGATCACCATACGCGGAAGCCTACATCAGCTGTTGTGAGAACCCATTACCGAAAAAAACAAGCATTTTACCAACAAGTACAACTGTTAAACCAACGAGAAAAGCTGTTAGTTTGAGCACAGAAAACGTACGAGCTTATCCAGGTAAGTACCCTGGCCTGGAGAGGCCCGTTCCTCAAATGGATAGCGCAATTTTTTATATCGCCCCATACAGAAGCCATAAATTGGCAGGCACGGCGCTGGAGCTGGAAAACTGTTGTGTAAAAACTTTTAATTGCAGCTCACAATATGTAAAAGTACAGCAAAAATTAATTACGGATTTATTCTAGTTGCTAAAATATAAAAATGTTAAGCTGCCGTCATAATCTACTGCACTGTTTCGGTAAAAGCTAATAATTGTTCAGTGGAAAACCGGAAAACCCAAACTAAAAAACTTAATTAAGACCGCAGAGCTGTAAAATTTCACGTTCCGAATTGGACACAATTGGATTCGCGTGAAAATAAAAACTCAAAAAAGTTTACCTTGAACTGATGGATTCGAAGCTAATCAAAACCTTCCTATATACAAAAATATAAGCATTAACAAAAAAAAATCTATGTTTCATTCTCTGTACCGTTTAAATGTAAAGAATCGTCTTTTGAATAATTAGTCTTTGTATGTAGTTAAGAACTGAGTGTGTTCTCCCAACTTGCATGTTTCTATGTACTTTTAGTTACAAAACTGATCCTGTTAGGGAAAGTTCGCAACGAGCAAATTTGTTCAGTCCTAAGGCACTTGTTCTAGAACAAATAGACAGCTAAAATATAATTCAAAACGTGAAAAACACAGTAAATAATTCTTTAAAGAAATTTTCCTTTATCTGGCCATTGACAGGACTATCTGAAGAACACGTGTGCGAAACGCAAGAATTTTGCGCCCAATTGTGCGAGCCCAGCGGAACTTCATTCAAATGCGGATGTTTCCCTGGATACCAACTTATGAAAGATGGAGTGTCGTGCAAACCAATCAAGCATGCTACGGGAAGCAGGTAAACTTGAAAATTATTTAGCAAGCAACATCTCATTAACTCATTTTTTTTAATAATTATTCTTGTGATAATTTAGATGTGAACAGCATAATCCTTGTGATCATGATTGTACAGATACAGGAACATCAATCGTTTGTTCATGTAGAGATGGATATACTTTAGGAATCGACAACAGGACTTGCAATGGTAAGACATATTTCTACAGAGGATGACTAATTCTACACAGACAAACCTTAAACTTCAAAAAATTAACAATTACTACTGCCTCAAACTTTCTGTATATGATTATTTTTATTTGTTATTATTATATTGAATAAAAGGACTTTATATATGAATTAAGGCAAAAATATCTGGACTAAAATCAAATGAAATTTATTCTATCACTCCGGAACAGTTTAGAGCGTGTCGAAATAAAAAAAAATATTTCATTCGATTTTTTTTGAGTTCATTTAAAAAGATTTTGCCCACAGCGGCGTGATTTGCATTGGCTTCTAGTTAATTTATTACTTTATGCGAAATTCAGCGTTTGACCAGGAACAATTCCCTCCCTTGTTTTCTAATTTCAAATAGGGTTGGCATTCAGCCCTTCCAAACTTTGCCAAACTTATTTCACAGCTAAAATTTACGCCCATGTTATTTTTGGTCTCAATTTTACCAATTCACATTACTATATGACGCTAAATATATTGTTTCTACGTTTAAATCAAGTTGGACTAAACAAATTAACTGTTTAAAATGTTTTTTTTTTGACAGATATTGATGAATGCGCCCTGGGAACATTCAGCTGTGAGCCAGGAGAAGAATGTGAAAACGACGAAGGAACTTATTTTTGTTTTGTTACTGAACTGGAATCGGAAGAAGACTCCACAAATACCAAGTGTCCTGTTGGTCACAAATTTAATGCCGAAAAATCAGTATGTGATGGTAAAAATCAACAATTACTATTTTATGTTTAGGTTATTTAATTTCCTCTTTGTGACGCAGACGTGAACGAGTGCGAATTCGACTTAATTTGTGCACCACCAAAAACTTGCAAAAATACGATTGGTTCTTTTATCTGCGAAGGACCGGATTGTCCACCAGGATTCAAATACAAAGCATCAATAGAAACTTGCTCAGGTATTTCTTTTAACAACAGCCTATCTATACAAATTTTAATAAGTCAATTAACAATAAAAAGAAATAATAACCCAAATTTCAGATATCGATGAATGTTTGACTGACGAAAACGATTGTGACAAGGTTTCAGAGATTTGTGTCAACACGAAAGGAAATTACACTTGTGTGGATAAAGCTTCGCGAACAGCATGTCCACCTGGATTCAAAAAAAATAATCTATCATTCGATTGTGAAGGTGAGCATACATAAAATTGTGTGTGCACTATGTGCGCATATTTAAAGTGAAACTAAAAGCTAAATTAATAAATAATTTAATTCACTTTCAAAAAATTCGTAAATGTTTTTATGTATTTCTAAGCATGTGTTTTACTCCCAGCGCGGATCCTTACCACTTTTCGTCTCGCTAACGTGTGTCACGGCTTTGAATTTTTACTCCTAACGAGCGTAAAGAAGTTTACTTCAAAAACAGAATAAATTACACTGTGACTAGGGGCAAAAGTCATGCACTACGATTTAAAAATTATCCTTGTAAATATATTACAGATATAAACGAGTGCTATGATGATATAAAAGTGTGCCTGGATAACGAAGAATGCATCAACGAAGAGGGTGGTTATAAATGTGTGAAAATGGAACAGGGATCATTAAATAACAAAGCATACAGTCCATTTTCGAAAAAGGTTCCTTGCCCTACCGGTTTCAAATACAATGAAACTAAAAGCACGTGTGATGGTAAGTGAAATTTATTATTAGATACACCAACCATTGTAAGGAGTTGATAGAAAAATATAAATTTGGCGAAAAGAATAAAATTCGTGGAACGAACTGAATGATGTATTATTTTTATAAGAACAATCTAAAGCAATAAAGTTACTAATTTTTTTCAGATATAAACGAATGTCAACTCAGACTAGACAATTGTTCTGCTATGCATCGTTGTGACAACACAATGGGATCATTTTATTGTACAAGGACAGTGTCCTGTGGAACTGGATACACTTTGAATTCTCACAATGACTTATGCGAAGATGATGACGAGTGTGCGCTAGGGACGCACAATTGTAACGATTTAGGCCCAAACTATCGATGCAAGAATCAAATGGGCACGTACAAATGCGACCTCATCAGACCTATATATCGTCCACCTCCTGTACAAACTACCCCGTCTGTAGCAACGACTAAATCAACCACACAATCGTCCACACATAGAACTTCTATTAAGTCATCTCCCCAATCTTTTAACTATAATAGAGGATATATAAACCCCAACCCTTATAACCGATATAATCCAACAGATCAGTCGACTCCCCCACCTACAACTACACCATACACAACGCCATACCAAGGGCCCTACGCAAATCAGTTCTGGCATATGTTCAGACCAAATTTTGCACCACAAACTACCACATCCACTAGCTCCGCTCCTACTTTCCACAGCAGCTACTTTCCTTACCAATATCCATTTTCTTTAAGACCCTATAGACCGATAGAGACAACAGAGAGAAGAGTATCAGAGCCTCCTATAATTGAGGTACAGAAAAAGTGTCTTCCTGGATACAAAATGAATGATAAACGAGATTGTGAAGGTAAGTGTCATTTATTATGATCTTTTATCTATCACAAAAATTATATACAGGGTGGTACCATACACAGGGCGGCCCAGAAATCAGTGAAAGTATTTTAAGGGGTGGTAGATCTGGCCAAAAGAAGCATATTTTCTATACCATTTTTAAAATAAATTGGTAATAACCGAGTTATTTAACTTTGAACATTTTTAAAAATTATGGCAATAATTTGAGAGCCGCCGGCAGCAATCGATAATCGTATACGATAACGTCGAAAATACGTATCGATAATAAATAACGTCGAAAATACGTCGGAAACTTACCATAGAAAATACGTCGAAACTGACCATAAAAATACGTCGGAAATTTACCATAGAAAATACGTCGAAAATTTACCATTGAAACTAAGTCGAAAATTTACCATAGAAAATACGTCGGAAATTTATCACAGAAACTACGTCGGAAACCTACCATAGAAAATACGTCGGAAATTTACCATAGAAACTAAGTCGAAAATTTACCATAGAAAATACGTCGGAAATTTACCACAGAAACTACGTCGGAAACTCACCATAGAACATACGTCGGAAATTTACCATAGAAACTACGTCGGAAACTTACCATAGAAAATACGTCGAAAATTTACCATAGAAACTAAGTCGAAAATTTACCATAGAAAATACGTCGGAAATTTACCACAGAAACTACGTCGGAAACTCACCATAGAAAATACGTCGGAAATTTACCATAGAAACTACGTCGGAAACTTACCATAGAAAATACGTCGATACGTGTATTTTTAAAATTTAAAAATGTGGATTGTAGGATGTGGCAACACTGCATTCTCGCGAAGCACTATAAAGAAATTTTCGGAAACCGAAGAAGCGGCACTCAAAAGTTTTTGGATATTTTCCGGAAAATGTCCAGAGAAATATAAAATTTTCAACATATTGGCGCGTTTCTGGGGTCGAACTATACGACCACTTAAAATACTTGCACTTATTTCCGGGACACCCTGTACATACGTATGTATGTATTTGAATTATAAACAAGAAATGTTTAGGAACAAGCAAAATCTGTTATCTTCGAGCCTGGCTGTTCTAATGTGTTCGTATTAATTAAATTCTAGATATAAATGAATGCGAGAGCAACCCCTGTCCCGCCGGGTTAAAATGCTTGAATTTCAACGGTAGGTATGAATGTAGCTCGCCCTTACAATGCAGAATCGGATACGAGCCTAACGAATCAGCAGACGACTGTGTGGGTAAGTTATTAAACAAAACTTAACAATAATTGCTTACCATTGTTTATATCGACAGGCATTGTTCGCGTTAATCCGAAAGCCAGGCATACAACAAGCAAATTTTGTAGCCTAACTGTAACATGTTCATTGATAATTGATTGATAATTTATTTATTTATTTATTTATTTATTTGTATGAGACTTTTTTGAAGAGGCATCAAAGTTGTATTTTTGTGTAGAACTTCGATTCATTTGGAATAGTCGTTTAAAAGTTATTTGCAAAAATCTTACCTTCAAATTAGTAAAATTTATAATACGGCCCAGAGAAACTATAATGAGGATATGCATATATTTTATTTTTCGCCAGAAACTGTTCATTTAGATTATTAGAATAAATATGTGTAAATGCAAAAAAAACTTTTTTCTTGAAAGCAGTACCACAATTTTATAAAACGGGCCATTAAAATACTATGGATAACGCAAACGACGCCTCGCGAATTGAAACGATATTCTATTGGTCTGACGTCACCCGCCGTTCTCGTCGACGCGCGATGGCCAGCAGCAGCAGACGTGTACCTTTTATGTACGTATTTAGGTGGCGTACTAAGACATTTTTGTTGCTTTTAGCGTTGATCGAAGGAGCTTTTTATGCTTTTTTGTGCAGTTATTATTTGTCGATGCTTTTATGTTGGCTGCTTTTATAAATACAAATTCCCAATTTATTGGTGCTGAATTACGAGGAAAAAAACAGAGAGGTATGTAACATTTATTCTTTGTAGTACTGAGGCATATTTAAGTATAAGTAGGTACCTACTGTTACGAACTTTTATATAGTTATAAATATTAATGTTATAAACTTATTTTTCAGATCAGGTAGGGAGACGTATGGAGATAATGCTGTAGGTTATGTAGAAGTGAAAAGAGACAAAAATATTTGTTTAGTACGTGGAAAAATAACTCCAGAGCATAGCGTGAAAAAGAAAGTTTTTTTTATATATTGACACCCCCTTACCCTTGTTATTTTTAAAAATTGTTTTTTTTTACGAAATTATAGGAAATAAATTGTTTATCAGTAATGAAAATATTATACAAGGTGTCCCATAAGCAAACGCCAAAATTAAGTTACTTTTTTTTAGTGAAACACCCTATATATTTTTGGATTCTTCGGAAATTTCTAGATATTCTAGATATATTTCATGTATAATATCCTATACCTATCTTCAAATGTTTACGAAATATTGACAGTTGAAAAGCGAAAAATACCTACAATTTTCTGGGCCACCTTTTTTGAGACACCCTGTATAACTAGAATTAATTTTAAAAGAGAGTATATGAAAAACCATGCAACTTTTTTATTTAATGTTTTCTTCTAAAACTTGCAGTTAAGGCTGTATGTGGGTGTCAAAATATAATGGATAACCCTGTACATTCAAATTTCATATACCTATGTAAGACAATATACATAAATATTATATGAACTTACATCAAAATGATCTTCACAACAATAAATCGTAAAAATAGAGGATAATTTAACGTTTTTCTTTTCATCTCTTCTCATGGCCTTGGACCATTTTTTTTGTTTTCGCTCATCCATTACTATTTATAAATATCACTAATTACTAATTATGTATTAATTAACATAAATAACTAAAATTTTGACTCGGATTCAACAGCGTTTAAAAGCAAACTGTGTAAAATAAACACGCGTCTGGCTCCACTCAACCAGAAGAACGGCGGGTGACGTCAGAGCGGCAAGGCGCGGTAGAGAGCGTTTGCCCGGCCATTTAAATTAACAATATTTAATTATTTTATATTAGAGGCATTTCTTAACCGATATCAACGACTTTTTTTTGTTCAAAAGTACAACTTTAACACCTCTTCAAAAAAGTCTAATACAATTTTGTTCCGATGCACAACACGGTACACATCGCAATATTAAAGCTATTGAATATGACCAATAATAATTAGGTTAAATAGATATCAAATTTTAAGCTTGGATAATTCAATAATAATCACTATAAATTTGAAAAGGGTAAATAGTTGACCCTATGTATCTATATATGTATACACAGGAATCAAAATAATTCATTATACAACACAAATTCTAGGATAATATCCTGGATTACTTAGTCCAATTAAAACTTGCTAGGCATTCGGCTAAACGAAGTTTATTTTTAACTGTTGTGTAGAAAAATTTACTTTTCAATGTGTTCGGCAAGATATATTTTTCACAATTTGTCTTGGTCAATAAATCGCACTATAATAAATTATGAAGCTCTGTGGATCTCGAGAGCGGTCGATTTTACAACGCATTAAAACCTCACTTTCGAACTATAAATTTCTGTTGGGCCGCACTAAAGATTTTAGAAAAAGATTGTTGGAAATTCTATTGAGAGTGCAGTCTCTATACTTTTTTATTAATACTTTATTACCAATTTCTCTCACCAAGTTAATTCTAATCTGGTTTAAAGGAAACAGATGTATACAGGCTGTCCCTGCCTGAATTTGTCTGAGTTGACAGCTACTTACGTCATTTTTAGATGTGGATGAATGCGCTAGAAACACACATAAATGCAATCGAAGTCAGATATGTAAAAACGGTGAGGGCTATTACACATGTGAGTGCCCTCCAGGACACCATTTGAGCACTCAGTCACAAATGTGTGAAGACATTGATGAGTGCAAATACTACAGAGTGAGTAAATAAAAATATATAATTTAAATACAAGATTTAATTATTACCAACCTTTGTATGCCAGCGGTAATTAAATACTAAGTATGTACAGGATTCGGCAATATATAATAAAAAGAACTTGTATGTGAAAAAAATGTATTTCAGGAAAATATTTTAACTTCTACAGAGTGACCCAAAAAAGTGTAAGTGGATTGAGATGATTTTTTTTAAAGAACAATTAATGCATTTTTGGCTTCCTATCTGATCACTTTACATAATCCTAAGATATTATTAAATATGTTGTGATAGTTCCAGAGATATTAATAAATAAATAAAAAAAAAATTTCCAGCCAAAAAAAAAAAAATATTAAAAATACTAGAAATGTCCTGAAATCAAAACTATATTAGGTGTTTACTATATGTAGTTGCCCTGTACTTACATTGCTATAAATATCGTAATCTTAGATTATACAGGGTGTTCAAAATTATTCTAAAGGCTGAAAAAACATTTATTTTTATTTATTTATTAATATCTCGGAAACTAGGAGCTACAGGAAACTAGGATGCCCGACGCACTATTGCCGGGACCCAGTAAAAAATATAATCGAAAAAAAAACGGCGTCAGCGATGGCTATGAAATGAAGGTCGCTGTCATTTTATATGTAAAAATAAATAGGGAATGTCACTGAATGTGTCATTTCTAAGGCAACTAGGCACCGTGTTTTTTTTTGGTCACACGGTACTTATCTTTTTATATGAATAAGTTGCAGTCCGGGAAGGGTTCATAGTTTCATAGTTGTCGATTTTCGAAAGAAATCAGTACATGTATATTATTTCGTATATATTTTTCATTATATTGATTTTATGGAAAGCACTGTTCATTAAAATGTTGTATCCTATGTTATAGGACTTGTTTCTTTCTACAATTTCCTGTCTCACAATGTACCGTTTGTGTCCGGGAAGGGTTCATAGTTTCATAGTTGTCGATTTTCGAAAGAAACCAGTACATGTAGATTATTTCGTATATTTTTCATTTTATTCATTTTATGGAAAGCACTGTTCATTAAAATGTTGCATCCTATGTTATAGGGCTTGTTTCTCTCTACAGTTTCCTGTCTCACAATGTACCGTTTGTGTCCGGGATTGGTTCATAGTTTCATAGTTGTCGATTTTCGAAAGAAATCAGAACTTGTATATTATTTTCTATATTTTTCATTTTCTTGATTTTATGGAAAGCACTGTTCATTAAAATGTTGTATCCTATGTTATAGGGCTTGTTTCTCTCTACAATTTCCTGTCTCACAATGTAAAATTGTGTCCAGGAAGGGTTCATAGTTTCATAGTTGTCGATTTTCGAAAGAAATCAGTACATGTAGATTATTTCGTATATTTTTCATTTTATTCATTTTATGGAAAGCACTGTTCATTAAAATGTTGCATCCTATGTTATAGGGCTTGTTTCTCTCTACAGTTTCCTGTCTCACAATGTACCGTTTGTGTCCGGGAAGGGATCATAGTTTCATAGTTGTCGATTTTCGAAAGAAATCAGTACATGTATATTATTTCGTATATATTTTTCATTATATTGATTTTATGGAAAGCACTGTTCATTAAAATGTTGTATCCTATGTTATAGGACTTGTTTCTTTCTACAATTTCCTGTCTCACAATGTACCGTTTGTGTCCGGGAAGGGTTCATAGTTTCATAGTTGTCGATTTTCGAAAGAAACCAGTACATGTAGATTATTTCGTATATTTTTCATTTTATTCATTTTATGGAAAGCACTGTTCATTAAAATGTTGCATCCTATGTTATAGGGCTTGTTTCTCTCTACAGTTTCCTGTCTCACAATGTACCGTTTGTGTCCGGGATTGGTTCATAGTTTCATAGTTGTCGATTTTCGAAAGAAATCAGAACTTGTATATTATTTTCTATATTTTTGATTTTCTTGATTTTATGGAAAGCACTGTTCATTAAAATGTTGTATCCTATGTTATAGGGCTTGTTTCTCTCTACAATTTCCTGTCTCACAATGTACCGTTTGTGTCCAGGAAGGGTTCATAGTTTCATAGTTGTCGATTTTCGAAAGAAATCAGTACATGTAGATTATTTCGTATATTTTTCATTTTATTCATTTTATGGAAAGCACTGTTCATTAAAATGTTGCATCCTATGTTATAGGGCTTGTTTCTCTCTACAGTTTCCTGTCTCACAATGTACCGTTTGTGTCCGGGAAGGGATCATAGTTTCATAGTTGTCGATTTTCGAAAGAAATCAGTACATGTATATTATTTCGTATATTTTTCTTTATATTGATTTTATGGAAAGCACTGTTCATTAAAATGTTGTATCATATGTTATAGGGCTTGTTTCTCTCTACAATTTCCTGTCTCACAATGTACAGTTTGTGCCCGGGAAGGTTTCATAGTTTCATGGTTGGTCGATTTTCGAAAGAAATCAGTATATTATTTCGTATATTTTTCATTTTATTGATTTTCTGGAAAACACTGTTCATTAAAATGTTGTATCCTATGTTATAGGGCTTGTTTCTCTCTACAATTTCCTGTTTCACAATGTACCGTTTGTGTCGGGGAAGGGATCATAGTTTCATAGTTGTCGATTTTCGAAAGAAATCAGTACATGTATATTATTTCGTACCTACATAGTTTCATAGTTGTCGATTTTCGAAAGAAATCAGTAAGTACTTGAAAACATACTACATTAAAAAGTAAACGTAATATTTTAAATTGCAGCCCTGCGGATCGAATTCTGACTGTGTGAATACGGTAGGATCGTACAAGTGCACGTGCAAAGGCGGATTTTATCAGAATCAGAGTTCATGTGAAGACATTAACGAATGTGAACAAACGCCGTCTTTATGTGAACAGAACTGCGTTAACTTGTGGGGGTCGTACCGATGTGCCTGTAAACTTGGATACTCTTTAAGAAACGATACACGAACTTGCGAAGATATTGACGAGTGCGAAAAGTTTAGAGACAGAAAATTGTGCGTAGGCACATGCAAGAATATCCCAGGCAGTTATACCTGCGAATGTCCAAAGGGGTATAAACTAGGATCAGATAAAAGGGTTTGCACGGGTAAGTGTTTAAAACCTCAGAATAAAAATATCAAGGAAGGACTATAATACTATCCCTGTATTTATTCATGAGTTATTCTGTTTGGTGTTCATTCATTCATTCAATATACTTTTATTTTTTGTTAGATATTGACGAATGCCAGCAAAACGTTTGTGGACATCAAGAAGACATCTGTGTCAACACCAGAGGAGGCTACAAATGTTATCCAATCAATTGCAAGCCATATTATTCAAAAGATCCCAATAACGCATCGTAAGTATATATTTTTGATCGCAAGTCAATTACAGAACGCTCAGCCATTGTTCACTGTTACGTCATCATTATTTCAGTTTTAGGGTGTGTCTGAGATCAGTTCATATTTATATTTATACTAGCATGTACCCGCAACTTCGTTCGCGTCGAATAAATCATTTGTAATGGTAATGCTAAAGCAAAGCAAGAATTTCCATTAACATACAAACTAGGGCAGAATCGTGGGGAATCAATTTTACCAAACTTTTTGGAACACCCTGTATGATTTTTTAAAGAATTTCAAAATATGTAAAAAAACAAAATAAATTATGTTGAAAATTTCACACCTCTACTTTTCAACCAATAACATGCTTTAATGTTGACTAGTTACCATGGCAACTGAAAAAATTTCCGGAAATTTTTTCGAGGCGCCACGAAACTTTAGTGGACATTTTTTGACAGTTGAAAAGGTAAACGTAAGATCTACAATCATAATGTGAATGAACTACAATGTCTATATATTGAAATATTACCCATTTGAGTTTTAGCATTTGATGTAACTAAGGTTGGTAATATTTTTTATTTAAGGAAATATGTTAGATATACCTACATATGAATTTCTTCGAAATTGCCATGTTCTAAAAAATATAGTTCTGCCGCCTTTATTTAACTAAAGCTGGTATTTTTCTATTTAACGAAATATGATGGATATACACTTGATTTTGATTTTCGAGTGTTATCTGGTTTTATATTTTCAATTTCTTCTTTAATGACTTGTTGGTTTACTTTTCCAAATCGCGACATTTCGCTATACACTTCTTACTCTACGTACAGACGTTTTAAAACTAGTAATAGCTTAATGACAGAATCGCAAACAAAAATGACAAAACACATAATATGTCAAAAACATCAATACCTTGGCCAACTTAACAAATTGAAATTATTTTAAAATATCATGTTGGATTAATATTTTTTTTCAAATTTAGGTGTGAAATTTTCTTACCGAATACCACGCAAGCTTAAATTATTCCTGGAAATTTTCTTTCGGGCACGAATATTTTAGGAAAATTTTCCCTCGTCTTCGACTCGGGATAATTTTCAAAATATTCGTGCCCTCAAAAAAATTTCCGAAAATAATTTAAGCTCTTGTGATATTATAAGTGAAAATTTTTTGAAGTGGTGGAACAAAATGAAAAAAATTAAAAACTCATTTTTTTCTAAAATCTTCTCGAACTCATTTTTTTATAACAATCTTTATGTTTATTTCTGACAAGGATGTATTTTTAACGAAAAAATATTTTCTAACGCACTTTTTAAACTAAACAAAAATATGAATTAGTTGAAACAGAAGATTTGAGAAAAGAAATGAGTTCTTATTTCTTTTTTTTTCATATTGTTCCACCACTTCAAAAAATTCTAAAAAATTCCTGAGTGTAAAGGAGTATAAAAGACATTTTCTGACGATTTTTAGTAAGTAACATATTTCACAAAGGTTAGAAAAAATAAGATTTTAATTTTCTTTCCTCCGCTAAAAATCGGCTTTTCGTTTAAGAATCATGGTCATATTATTTTTTCATGTCTCAGTCTTCTAAGAATTAGAAAAAAAATCATCATTAATTAATTTTTAATTTTACTATAAAAATAAAATTTAAAAAACAGTTTTTTTTGAAAATCTCGAAAACCGTTTGAGTTAAAGAGCTAAAAACTTAGGTGAAATATTTTGATTCGACACCAAATCGATCCCTTGAGTGCGAGTCAATACCTATAGTGTGAGTCGTAAGTTGTATATTTGTACGACTCAGCGAGCACAAACAAACGTAAATAAAGACAATGGAAGTCCGAAATTCTTTTAGTTTCAATACTGAATCATTGTCTACCACATTCAAAAAAATTATAATAATGCAGCATCTGTGTAAAAACGAAAGATAAAAGCTAAAAACAAGATTGTTACAGTACTCAAGGTGCTTATAACGAGCCAAAAGGCTTTTCAATCTAGAAAAGTTTGAGGAGACCAGAAAGTACACGAAACTTGTCTTTTCCAATTTTAACTTTAGAAAGTTACTAAACGAGATGCATTTTGATATGTATCAGAAAATATGCACTTTGAGTTAAAATATAAGAAGTTTCGATCTCGTGGCATCGAAATTTCTAGTAAAAATACACAGAGATTTAGGTCATTGTATATTTCATACACATTAAATGTCTTTTGAGATAGTTTTTAAAGTCCCACGCTTATTGATTAGTTAATTATGAACAGCGTATGCGTTTTAATTAATAAAAAAATAGCAGTTTTTACCAAAATGGGGTAATATCAGTAGATTTATCAAAATCGGCAAATTTCCATGACGAATTTTCAAACAAAGTTAGAGACAAAAATAATTAAATGTTTCCGTTCAACTTTTTGAATGTCTGTATAATTTATCATAAATTCCAGCTCTACATCTGACGCCAAATTATATTCCAGTTGTTAGTTTTATTAGTTTAAAAGTGGAGAATTGCTGATATCATTTAAAACTTCGAAAATTTTCCCAAAAGGGAATATTAACTTGGGTAATTTTAACGATAATTATTGGGTATCAAAATAATATATCGATATATTTATTACATCCCTAATACTCTCTAAGGTATTTCTCCTACAGTATAAATAAAAAATATCGGTCAAAAAATCGATACAAACCGAACAATACATTTTTAAATCGAATTTGAATAACATTCACTTCGAAATGGCGTAAAAGCAAACGATCCAGGTCCGGACTAAAAATTATGGCAAATCAAAGGAAATCACTTCCCCTTATCCCGAGGGAATAGGTCAGCGATGCGTGACACCGGATCGATAAAAGGTAAAACATTCCATTAAAAATTAATAACCCATAAAATCTATAAAAAACAAACCTTATAGTATTCTCAAAAAATTTCCAAACCACCAATAAAAAGCACTCTCATTTATTAACACAAAATTCATTTTTAAAACCCCAGACATACAATAATGCACTGACATAATATCCCAACAACATATGAATGATTACGCAAACATTTATTTACCCAAACGTAGAAAAGAGTTTTTTATAATTATTATTAAATACCGGTCAAATACTAGACGACTAATGTCCATTTTGAATAATAAGTTTAAAAAATTAAAAAGCTCTAAAAACAAACATGTTTTCCAAAGAGACATAAACATAGTAGAAAATCTTTCTTCGCAGACTTTTGATAAACAAGAGCTCAGTTTATTAAACAAAGGTTTAAAGTATGCATTGCCCAACTCTAGTAGCGCTTTGGAGGAAATCGTCGTTGGTGTTGAAACTGCTATTCAGCACTTGCCCGAGGCTTCTAAAGTATTTGCAAGAGAGGCTTGTAGAAATCAGTTATCAAAAAAAAAAAATATCGTTTCAAGTAATTCATTAAAATCTAACAAAGAGCACAATATTGTCAAGAGTTTGCGTAACAAATATTGTTTCTATCTAAAAGCTGATAAGGGAAATAAGGTTGTTATATTAGATAAAAGACTATTACGATAAGGTTAACAACTTAATCGATAATGGCCCCTACATAAATTTGAAAAAGAATCCTTTGTCTAAGATGGTAGCAGACGTTAAAAAAACTCTAAAAGAATGTAACACCCTTATTGATCTTTCTTTAAAGAGGAAATTGCAAGTATCCAATCCCTCATTACCAAAATTGTATGCTTTGCCAAAAATTCATAAACCGGACAAGTCTATGCGCCCAATTGTTTCGGCTGTAGGTTCTCCGACTTATAATTTGGCAAAATGGTTATCAAGGGAGTTCGAAAATTTACCTGATCATGAACCTTCTTTCTCAGTTAAAAATAATATTGAATTCATTAACAAAATTAAGATTACAAGATATAACATTGCATGAAGGTGAAATTTTGGTCTCCTTTGATGTATCTTCGTTGTTCCCAAGTGTTCAAATTCCACATACTTTAGGCTACTTAAAGGAATTACTGAACGCAAATGGTCTCGACAACAAAACTGTGAGTGAATATATTGAGCTTACATCGTTATGTATGAAACAAAATTGTTTTCAATTTAATAACAACTTTTTTGATTAGCGGGAAGGTACAGCAATGGGTAATCCATGGTCTCCATTTTTGGCTAATTCATGAGCAGGTTTGAAGTGGAGGCTAAGAATCAGTTTGAGTATTTTCCAAGAGTATGGTTTAGGTATGTGGATGATATTTTTGCTGTTTTTTGACACACATTCAGACACCATAGATAATTTTATTTCTAAGTTAAATAATCGTTTTTCCTTCCATTAAATTTACGCATGAAATTGAGAACAACGACAGATTACCATTTCTAGATGTATTAGTTATTAGAAATACTAATAATTGCCTGGAATTTGATATCTATAGGAAAAATACGACCACACGCAGATATATTCCTAATGAATCACATCATAGTGTTGAACATAAAATGGCTAGTTTAAATTTCTTAGTTCATAGATTACTTAGTTTCCCACTTTCCAACGAAAGATATGAAATAGAAAGAGATTACATTAGGAATGCAGCTGAGTGTAATGGATATTCTCCTTCACTAGTTGATAAATTAATTAGAAAACGTAAAGACCTAATTGAAGCCCTTCCAAAATTAATGCTTCCCAATTGTTTCATCTTTTTTGGAACGTTACGAAAGATAACGAAAGATCCGTGGAACAATGAATGCTTAGTTATACCCGAACAGCATAATAAGAAAAAAATAAATAAAAAACAACAGAAAAATGACGTTATTTTATATACCTCCAAAAAAGTCAAAAAATTGGATTTCAGAGCTCCGAAAAAAATAGGAGACACTGATAGAAAATTCTACAAAGGATATAGCCGGATTAATACGGGAAATCTGCCCCCGCGGCTTTTTTTGACTCGCACTCAGGGGATCGATTTGGTGTTGAATCAAAATAATTCACCTAAATTTTTAGCTCTTTAATTCAAACGGTTTCGAGCTTTTCAAAAAAACCTGTTTTTTTCAATTTTATTTTTATTTTCATAGTAAAAAGTGTAAGACATGAAAAAATAATATGATCATGATTCTTAAACGAAAAGCCGATATTTAGCGGAGGAAAGAAAATTAAAATCTTCATTTTTTTAACCTTTGTAAAATATGTCACTCACTAAAAATCGTCAGAAAAAAAAAGAAGATTTTTTAAGAATTTTTTGAAGTGGTGGAACAATATGAAAAAAATTAAAAACTCATTTTTTTACTTATATATTTGTTTAGTTTAAAAAAGTCAGTAGAAAATATTTTTTCATTAAAAATACATTCTTGTCAAAAATACATAAACATAAAGATTATCATAAAAAAATGAGTTTTTAATTTTTTTCATATTGTTCCACCACTTCAAAAAATTTTAAAAAATTCCTGAGTATAAAGAAGTATAAAATACATTTCCTGACGATTTTTAGAACCCCTGTAAAAAAAACCCTGATTTTTCAAACCCCTGTAGAGATATAATCAATATCTAATCAAAACAAAAATTATTACTATACGATTACTATTTATTATTAATATTTTTCTAGGCGATGTAAAAGAGTAACTTGCGATCCAAGAGACAACCAATGTCTGCTCATGCCCGAACAGTATTCATACCAATTCATGACTTTGGTATCAAACCTACCCCTGCCCGAAG
Organism: Sitophilus oryzae; assembly: GCF_002938485.1. Lineage (NCBI taxonomy): Eukaryota > Metazoa > Arthropoda > Insecta > Coleoptera > Curculionidae > Sitophilus > Sitophilus oryzae. The sequence continues at coordinate 707,370 of NW_022147143.1, forward strand.
ATGGTATATCCCTCATCAAAATTAAAGGACCGAATTGGACTGCAGCTCGGGCCGAGTTTACGTTAAAATTGTTGGAAGTGAACAGTCCACCGGGACTAGCAAAAGTCGACGACAGTTATATCCAGAAAATTCAGCGCGAAGGGAATGTCATGGAACTGAACCTCATCAAACGTATACAGGGTCCTCAAGAGATCAAGGTACAAGTTGAAATGAAGCTGTATCAAAATAGGGGTGGAAACCTCATTGGCAGCATAGTTGTCTATATAATAATTATTGTATCAGATTACACATTTTGAAAAATATATATAATAATTTTAAGTTATTTTATAATTATCTTTTTATCGATCTTTTAATTTTTATTAGAATATTAGTTGTATTTTTTTTTATTTAATCTAGAACTATTTTTCGATATTAAAATGTTCTTGTTTAAACGATAACTGTATTTAATGGCAAAAAATAATGTGTTTGCTGGAGAGAAAGTTATTTGCTTTATAATGTAAATAGGAGAAATATAGTAGTACAACTAAGAATATGGATAACCTAGCTCTAGTATAGTTTACTAATATTTTTTGTTAGTATTTTTTTAATAATCCAAATAAAAATAATTACTGAATAAAATACCAGTTTCATTTCCAGTGAGATCTTCAAAACCCAATATTCAATAAATACAATATAAAAATACAAATGTTGGTTAGTTTGGCTTGGCGAATACCGTGTATCAGGAGACCATAAACACGAAGAGGTAGTTGCCATTTTAACAGACGTAAGAATATACCCATAATATACACATAATGATACATTGAGTGGGAACCAATGACTAGGGTGGGAACCAATGTGGGAACCCTAGTGGGATAGACATGATAGCTTTTTTTGGAATGGTTTTCCTGGTACATCTCTTCTCTTTTGCAATTTTAATACGTTGGTCATATGGTCAATACCTACTCAAGACTGTCAACTGTCATTAGTGTCAATGTTTCAAAATCGACCTAAAAATACATGTGTGGAATTGTGTGGAATCACCCTAGGTTTGTTGGGGATAATCGGTTCAAGCAGTTGGCAACGCTGCTTACCTCACTTGTTCAAAATTCTTCCACGTGTATCAGGAAAATAAAAGTGCGAAGAGGTAGTGAAGCCCCATCATATCGAAAAAATTGTGTGTGTGTGTGTGTGTGGCTACCTTCCTTTTCTGCCATCAAAACATCTTAACTTTGCGCCTAATGGCCCCAGAATAACAGCTTAAATAAAATTAATAGTTTCTGTTAATTCAATAAGAATTCATTCTTATCTTCGCTCACCTTCATATTATATCACCGTCCAATTTTGTTGTTTCCTGTCTCTCTCATTAAGCTACCATTACCAATTTCACTGTTTACTAATTGCCAGAGTAATTGCTATAAATTAATTAAGAGAAAAACTGTAAGAACCTAAGTAAAGTTTCTAGAATAATTTAAACAATGGCGTCTTAAAGTACCTGTCACTTATATAAGAACCACAGATCAAAAACAGAACTGGTAACCGCTTCTATTCTTCTGTTTTCCTTATACAAGCTGCCGTTATCGCATATAAGGCATTTTCTCTTAACTCACTTGTTCGAAATTCATCCCCGTGTATCAGGAAACTATAAGTACGAAGAAGTAGTGGCCCTTATAGAATACACATGATGTCTGTTCCCAGAAGAATCCCTAACTAGTCAGCGCGTTTCTTATTGGCTGAGATGCGTAGAAACCTGACTAACAATCAGGTTTCTACGCATTTTAACCAATGAGAAACGTGCTGACTAGTCAGGGATTTTTCTGGGAACAGACCTTTGATAAGTACAATGAGTGTGAGCGAGATTGCTATACCTTTAGTAAAGGACAGATAATTGAAATAATATGAAAGTTTATTTTGGTATTTGAATAGTTTTCCTTAACTGAAAGATAATATATGATATACTGATTTAATAACTTATATTTAAACAAGAGCGATAACAAGATAATTGATTATTTTTAAAAGTACATATTTCGACTATTCGAATCGTTTTTTCTGTTGCTTGTCGTCAATTTGTCGTGGACATATGTTCTGTGGTCGTTGTCAAAAGTGTCAAGTGTCAAGAGAACACTATCTATCTATGGAGAATACCTAAACAAGAGAACAAGATAAAAAAAGCGGCTTTTAGTAAGTAAACATAAAATTTAATATAAATAAATAATATGTGTATTTGTAGAAATGGGTGGATGTCGTTGTTCATATAAAAATTGTACGAACACCACGAAAACAACCGAAAATATTCACTTCTTTCACTATCCAGTTAAACACCGAGACAGGTGTATAGTATGGATCGAGAACGCATGCAAAAAGGAATTCTACAATTTGGAAGAGGACCAGTTAAGGAACAAGGTGGTTTGCGAGCAACATTTTGACCCTCGGTGGTTCCCAAATCCCCAAAGAAAGAGACTGTTACAGAACGCCGTACCAACTCTTGATGGAGACGCCATAGAAAGTTTACCTAAAATAGCTAAAACCGAACCCGATAATGTGCCCTTCTTCCCATCTTCGAATCAGTACAAGGATATTAAAGTGGTACCTGCCAACGACGACGGTACGGTTTTCGTTTTAGACACAGAAAATATGTTTACAGTCTCACCAAAAATCGAATCATATGTTATTAAAAACGGAGTTCTCGTCCCTACGAACTCCAACAATGCTCCATCTAAAAACGTAAAAAATCTTTCGAATCAACCAAAACCAGTAGCCAATATAAATGCTTGCCCGGGTATCCCAGGTCCTTCAAAACCACCTCTAGTGAAGCAAGAAATTCCTGAAACGTGTGAACCCACTACCATGGAACAGGAAGATGATGTCAGTTTATTAATATATGATGATAATATCAATGAATCTTCGGACTTGGAAGAGAAAAAGACAGCAGGGGCATCACTGAAGAATTTGGTGTCAAGAAATTATTTACGTAAAATCAAGCAGCACAGCAGAGATATTGCTTCAATAAAGAGAATGTTAAAACAGAAAAGGATTGCTGAAGAGAAACCTAGCAGAAAATCTATAATAGATGCCTTAAGGAGTGACATACCCCCATCCTTATTAACTGTAATAAGCTTAATTCTAGGAGAAAAAAATGAATTAAATGATGAGGATGTAGAATTCTTTACGACAATTCATAGGTCATCTTCTGATGTTTATCAATTACTTTCTGATAAATACAAATGGAACTTACCAAGTGTTGATATAGTGGAAGGTCCTGAATAGGGATACTTAACGTCTCAAGAAATAGCAAAATGTGTCAATATTTTTATATTTCTTTTTTATATAAAAAAACAGAACGAATATTTAAAAGTATTAATCTATTTATCTTTATTTTCTATTGAAATAACAGATTTTGCCTTCTTACTTATCTTAAATTATGTGTTTCTCTGTGTAATCAATAGATTTTTGTTACCTAGAAATAAACTATAATGAATCTATTATAAGCCCATTATTAAAACTCAATTAAAACTGCTATTTTACAGGATTTTCGCATTTTATTTTTATAGTAATGCAATCAGTAGGTACTTTACATTTTGTTTGGTTTTCAGACACATTTTTGTCACCTTTCATGGTTTTGTATAGATTAAGAGGATATTGTTGTGAAATTATTGTTCTTGGTTGACAGTCAACATTTCAAATATTTTGAGCCTAATATTGAAATTGGTAGTATATTTATTGTATACTAATAGATGAATTTTGTTAAGATGGAATTAGTTTCATTTAGTATCATGAAATAAATATATATATTTTCTACTTTAAAGTGAATTTTATTACAAATACCAACCATCCTATAATTAAACATAATTTTAATCAAACTCTGAACCGATGGTAATACTTATAGACCCAGGTAAAACAGTTGTTTGATGATACCAACGATTTGTGTCTAGAACAACTAAAAATCAAACAGTATCATACAAAAAGCATTAAAATAATGAGACAGTTTACTTATTTCACCAGCTGCTACAGTAACTTCCAGATCTTTGCATTTGTAATAACATTCTGGCGGCGGAGCCAACTTCCACAACTTCTTTCCACTCAGCTGGGCTTGCCAGGAAGGATAGTGGACATTATCGACCTAAAATCTCATTTTAAAGTTACCTAATATCTTAATAAAAATAAACTTACGTGCATATGAGCACCGTATCCAGGTCCACCCATAAAAATCCAACTTAAAGCAATATTTTCCGTCATATTAGACAAGAAATAAGGTTTCTGGTAAAACTCTTTCAAGTACTTCCCCGCCTCGTCATTACAGTTGTTCCAACCGACGTACCAAGGCTTTTCTCCGGGTTTCAACATGGCCCTATTGTCGTTCATGTTAAAAACATCTTGCAAAGAACCAAATTCCGTCTGGTAGGGGAAAAACTGGCAGCCAGTATCTTGGCTGCGGTTTATTTCGATTTTTGAAAAGAGATTCTTGAAAAAATCGAAACTGAAAACTCTTCTGGCAGGCCAATTAAGGGCACCATCTGTTACAATAACGGGACGCATTGGTTTGATGTATTTTTCCAGGAATAGTGTTGGGGAAACGTTTGCAACTTTGTCTACTTGAAGAACATCTTCGCATAGGTCGCAGTATTCTGGATCGCGAAATAACTTAGTTACATCTTGTGGCATTGGGACCAGACACTAAAAACATTAATTTAAAAAAAATAACTAAATAAATTTAATATTACCTTAGAATCGTCAAAAATATTAACGTTTTTAACGACCACGTAGAGAGACACCACAGTCAGAACGCATATAATCCACTTTAAAGGTAACTTTCTAGTTTTTCCGATTTTAGGTAGAATATCCAACTTGCTTAGTTCAGAAACTGATATATCGGAATGTTCGTATTTCGAAAAAATCGTTCTGATGCGGTCCTCTGCCTTGCCCATATCGTACTAGCACGAAAACCCTTCGAAATCGGTCTTCTTAGAGTTCAATTTAAAGTTATCAGCAACACCAGATGGTTCAGATCAATGAAGCGGCTAATTTGGAAGAGATCCATTTAGTTCCACCTGATGCATTTGGACAGATCTCAGCATACATTTTACAACTCCTATCAATTTAAAAAGATTCTTTCTATTCTGAAAACTATTAGTAACATATATTAAACTTTTTTTACTTAAATGCAAGAGTTATATAGTCATATACAATCAAATAAAAAAAGTGTGTGCACTATGTGCCTATATTTGAAGTGCTAAGTGCTGAAGTACTAACAGTTATTAAATTGAAGAATTTGAAAGACGTTTGAAAAAATGTAGTTTGTCCTTGAAGTTTTACGCCCAGCGCGCGTCGTTACCACTTTTCGTCCCGCCAGCTCGTGTGTCACGTCCTTGAAGTTTTACTCCCAGGCGCGTCGTTACCACTTTCGTCCCGCCAGCTCGTGTGTCATGTCCTTGACGTTTTACCCCCAGCGCGCGTCGTTACCACTTTTCGTCCCGCCAGTTCGTGTGTCACGTCCTTGAAGTTTTACTCCCAGCGCGCGTCGTTACCACTTTTCGTCCCGCCAGTTCGTGTGTCACGGCCTTGAATTTTTACCCCAGCGCGCGTAAGGAAGTTTCACCTCAAAAATATTAACTGTAAAAACGAAAATTTTATACAAAGAAATTTCATCCAAAATAGCTATAGTATGTCCATTGAGAGAATATGTAAATTGACAGCTGTAGCCTGTCACTTAAACTCTAAACAGGGTGAATAAACAACACAAGAAAAATCACTTTTTTATTTCCATAAAGCAAGATGATGTACATGAAAAAGTTATAAATTTATACAAAGTATAAATATTAATTAATACTATTTTACACACTTACGATGTAGATGGCACTTAGATCGGTATTGTAGAGCCAATAAATTATAACCATAAAAAATTAAAATTAAAATCAAAATAAGTTAAGAATGAAAAAAAAAATTAAGATGGATTTCCGATAATACAAAAAGGCGCTATTTGTACTCCGTTGTCAAAGTGTTTTGAACCAGCCAAAATGATTTAAAATTTTTTTATTGCACCGTTACCCAAAAAAGGAATGTCATCAAATTTTGTATCTAATACTTTCGCGGACTAGCAGTAACATAAACATTTTTTTGGAATGTCATAATATAAAACTCTATTTAGTACAATATATATATAAAAAAAATATTAAATACAAAAAGGAAATGATATTGTTTATTGCCTGTTGGCGCTGTCCATGTTGGGTATGTAGTCCAATGCCATCAGACAGGCGAAGACTGTCATTATCATTTTGGGTTTGACTTCTGTAATATCCTCAGGCAAAGCGTAGACCCTAGCTCCAGCCTTGCGTGACATTGATATGGCGTATTTTGCATTAGCCAAATTATCCTAAATCATAAACCAATAGTTAAGTGACTGACAATAGCCAAAAATAGTCAAAACAAAAAAGCAATCTTAAAATAAAAATTATTTACCAATAGAACATATACTATTATTATTTTTTTTTTGATATTGAAAAAAGATATTGTATTCATCGATAAGGGCAATCCATTTTATGTATTTATCAATGACATCATTAAAGAGATAAATTCTGATATAACAATCTTGCGTCACATATATTTTCAGGAATACTTAAAAGATTAATAACAGATAATAATCTCGTCAATCCTGCAATAAGATGAATTCCTTTATTTCCCTTTATAATAATAATAAATAAATTAGATATTTTAATAAAAAAGTATTGCCTTGACACGAGTAATGCAGCTAATATACAGGGTAGCGCCCCTCATTCGCCTCGGTTATACGAAAACGGAAAGATATAGAAACAAAATATTTTAGGGGTATATGTGGGGAGACAATGTGTACAATTTAAAATTATTTTGAAATATACAGGGTGTTTCAGAACTAAGATCCATACCAAAGTTATATTTTTTCTTATGTTTAAAATCTTTAGTTTTTGAGATATTTAAAGATATTTAAATTTGCATGCTACAATAGAATAGACTATTAAACCCTGTACATTACTTTTCAAAATTAATTCTTACGCTTAGTTTAAAGGTAGAGAAATAAACTTTACTGAAAAATGGTATTGGTTCCTTAAATTTATACAGGGCTATCAAAAGTTCGTGATCTATTTTAAGGATATATTTTATATAAAAACTTTGTTATTTCAAATGTAACACCCTGTATTTTTTTAAATAATTCGAAGCAGATTTAAATGCTCTTTCAAACTATATTAGGGTTTCCTATACCTATCTAGCTGGGATTTTGAATAAAAAGCGATTTTTAAATAAAATTGTAATCAAGTTGGCCGGCGTCGCCATGGCAATTGTCTAGTGACAGTTAGTAACTATTTTCAAAGTCGACATTAGTTTATGGACATTATTATTTATAATTTATAACAGTTTACTTAAATTTACCTACAATAATTTAAGTAAGTATTCATTATTTTATGAAGAAAAATAAAGCAGTATCTGCTGGCGGGACGAATAGATATGTTACTAGTGATATTATTTTGTGAGGACAATTGCTTCTTGGACTCAAGGGCTTATGCTTAAAAATATCCAAATAGGAATCTTCCTGATAAGAAGAAACCTGTCGTTGGAAGTGAAGAAAATGAATTTGCCGTAATTGGCTATTTTATAGAAAATCCATGTATCTACAAGTCATATTAAAATAATTCAAAGACTACTTCGTTTTTCTTGATAGAATAATCAACACATATTTTATTGAAAAATTGCTTTTTATTCAAAATCTGAGCCAGATAGGTATAGGAAACCCTAATATAATTTGAAAGAGCATTTAAATCTCCTTCGAATTATTTAAAAAAATACATAGTGTTGCATTTGAAATAACGAAGTTTTTATGTAAAATAAATATTTAAAATAGACCAGCAATTTTTGTTGCCCCTGTATACATTTAAGGAAGGAATAACATTTTTCTGTAAAGTTTATTTCTCTACCTTTAAACTCAGCACAAGAACTAATTCTGAAAAGTAATGTACAGGGTGTTAATAGCCTATTCTATTGTAGCATGCAAATTTAAATATCTTTAAATATCTCAAAAACTAAAGATTTTAAACATATTTAATAATAAACCCTTACAATAAATATCTTTTTTTGGGCCCCCATTTTTTGTCCGTTAGGTAAATTTGTTTTTTGAAGAAACAGAACTAAACAAAACAGCAAATAAAATATAAAATATTAACGAAAAAAACATTTTTGCAAATAATTTTTCTCGTTCTTACCTCTTCAGTGCCTCCTGTTTTGACTAGGTCATAGTTAATAGCCCCGGGCCTGATAGCATCAATGAGGTCAATAACTACCTTACCATCCGCAATAGTGGGGTCTTGGAAACTTCTAATGGAAGACTTCTTTCCTGCGGACGTCAGTTTAGCATTGACCCAATTGACAATTTCTTTCTCGACAATAGGGCTTCCTGATTCGTGCAGTTGTGACAGAATTGACAGGGTATACGCCCTCATCAGTTGCCAGATTAGAGCTAGAGTCAACGTGACATTTCCTTCGTTAATATCCTGGCCGCCAATTCCAACCAAGGAGAATTTGATCTGCCTGCCAAGCTCCACGGCGTAATTGCAGTTCTCCAGTTTCTCCATGAACTTCTTGCGCTCGTTGGTGAACTTGCGATGGACCCTGTTCCAGCTCACTACTCCAGGCTTGATGATGTCATAAAGCTGGAAGACTATCAAGCCATCGGCTAGGTCTGAGTACAGCCAGTTCACGTGAGGCGTCACGCCCATTGAATTAATCCAGTTTCTGTAAGCTAAAATTAAAAAAAAATGAGTTTTATATATTGTATTCCACTGGGACAATTTTGATGATTTTTTAACCATTATGTAGCTAAATTATTTGAATTTTTAGAATCTCTTTCTAAATTAAAAAAGAAAGTTCCCATCTGTCAATTATACTAAAATTGCTGTAAAACGTTAATGTCTTATTCAAAAGCGAATATATCCAATAAAAATAAAGATATTGAGATGAATCAAAAAGCAAATTATCCAGAAAAGATGTACCTAGATGATAAAATGAATTCTGAATTCGTTCTTTGCTTTTTTCTGAACTTTCACCAAAAGAACATTTTGTTTCCCTTTTCCCTTGTATAACTGACAGATGGAAACTTTCATTTTTAATTTAGAACGATATATTAAAAAGTCAATTAGTGTAGCTATAAATTGCTTAAAAAAATCATCAAAATCGGTCCCATAGAACACAATACCGGGTGTTGCATCGTCGAGCGGGACATAGGAAATCCCATGTAAATTTTAATGGGGTCAATTATTTATTGGCTTCCCTAATTATTTTAAAGAATCATTCTATTTAGGTTTATTGAAGAGCACTAAAATCCACATTCAAAAGAATAACTTTAGATATTTTTGTTATCGCCGATTTCTTTTAAATATTTCTCCTTTCTTATGGCCCTGTATTTACTTATGAGCACCAGTCAAGGTAAAAGATAACTGTCAAATGAAGTTGTCATTTCAGAAATTTATCTATTTAGTGCTTTATTATTATTATTAAAAACTCATACATACATCGAAAATATTAGCCATGAATTACACTATCGAAGAAAAAGTATTGATGATTAAATGGTATTATCAAGGAAATAGTTATCAAAAGGTGTCGGACATGTTTGCTGCTCTGTATCCGAATAGACCGATACCTGGAAAATCTACAATCGCAAGGAATATCCATCCAGAGATTTAAGACCAAATGTACCCTAATAAATAACTGCAGATGTGAAGCAAGGCAGGAACAAAGAGAACATGCAAGAAATGATACCGACTTAGAAGTTTTATTGTGCGTGGAAGAGAACGATGGAAATATCAGCACAAGGAAACTTGAGGATGAAATAGGAATAGATCACACTACAGCGCACAGTGCTTCGCCCATGGACAAAAATCAAAAATAAGTTAAAATTTACTAATATCTGAATATATAATTTTATACTTATAGCAATGTTCAACCATCCTGTATATTATTTTTCATAAACAGCGTTTTTGTTAGCAAATATTTTCACTAAAAATAAATTTTGCGATCATTATCTCATCAGTGAAAAGAATAGCATTCATAGTAGTTCTGTATATTATGGAGTTAAACGGGTACGTACTTAATTGAAAGCCACTATGGATATTGTTAAACAAGGTATGTACTTTAAATTTATTTCTAAACAAGTTCGTGAATGTTTAGTTTTTTATCTATTTTTAAGATGATTCTTAAATGGGTATAAAAATTTTACGTTTTCAAACTTCAAAAGGCATTTAAAAAACATATCAAAACATATCGTATTTATTGAATATTTTTTGTTGCCATATTCATACACTTTTAATTTTTGTATAGTTCACCTGCGTCTGCTTGCGACGAACTTTATTTTATAATACTTTTCAGATGGAGTAAAATTGATAAGCAATGCCGATCTGGCTAATACTTGGCTTGATCATAAGGACAAGAACTCAAAATTATTTGTATTTCAAAAAATATGTTCTTATCAGATGAACCTTCCAGTCAAATGAGACACCACTTGTGCCTGAAAGAGTCCACTATGTTGGAGCGAAACGTCGCATAAAAAAAGTGTCCATCTTTCAATTTATTATAAAATCTCATGCCCAAGAAAAGGAAAAAATAATATATGAATATGGTCTATTAAAGAGGGAACTATTAACATCCGAACCCCTCATACCGACAAAATGAACAGTAACAACGCGAAAAAGTAACATATTAGAAAATGATGTACAGAAATATCTTAATATGTGAGGATAGTTCATCTACCTGTGATTTGGATACTATAAATTTGGAAGATTCTGTCAGCAGTGATTCTCCTGAATCAGAGTAGTTACGATATATGCATTTTTTTGTCCTAAAGTAAATTTATAGTATCTTAAGTTTTTTTTTAATTAAATATAACATTAATGTTTCTTTTTCATTAAAGAAAAACATTTTTATCTTATATTAGGCTTATATTATAGGAATCATGTTCTAATGTTATTTCAATTTTTTTTATCACAGGAATTTATTTAATACTATAACTTATCTATATCTATATATATTATATATACACCGTTTTCATACTATAACTTATTATTTGCTTAGATGGAACACAGCTCCAACATTATTATTATTTATAAGATTTTTTTTTCATAAACGTGGGACTAAGAACATCATCATTTAGTACAATGAGAGCACTCATCATTTGTGTCAAATAAACCTAGTTTGAATAAATTGCTTACAATAAAGAGAAGTTTTGGATTTTTTGTCCTCTAGAGCCATATGTTCGAAGCACTGTGCAGCGTTTCGAAATTTTGAAACGACATAAATACTATTCCTTCAAATATGAAAAGCACCGAGAGCTACGAGATGGGGACGAAATACGGCGGCGTTTTGTTTTGATATGATGGAAAGAGCAAACACGGATAGGGAATTTTTAAAAAACATATGTTTCACTGACGAATGCACGTTTACCTTAAATAATAAACCCAATGTTCAAAATTATCGATATTGGAACAAAGAAAACCAACACAGGTTTGTCGAAACAAGGACGCAATATCCACAGAATGTAAATGTTTGGGCAGGGATATTTTGACACAATATTATCGGGCCATTATTTCTTACGCGAAATTTAAATGCAGAATATTATTTGGAACTACTCGAAAATCATATTTTACCTGCTTTACATGATGCCCCTAGGGAAAATCAGGAAGTTTGGTACCAAATGGATGGCTGCCCGGCACATAGTACTCTGGCTGTTCGGGAATATTTAGACAATAGTTTTAACGGAAACGTTATTGGCCTAAATCATACAGTAAATTGGCCAGCAAGGTCTCCTGATATTTCGCCAAATGACTTCTTTCTCTGGCCATTTAAAAAACACGATATACAAGGATAAAAAAAAATACCCAAATCTAGAAGAGTTAAAAATTCTATTTCTGCCGAATGCAATAGAATTTCAGTTTACCAACTAGCGAATGTAAGAAGAGAATTTTATGATCGTCTGGGTTATTGTCTAGCAGTCGATGGAGGAATATTTGAACATCTTCTTAAATCCTAAAGTTCTAACAATTTAATAGTACCTAAATTAATAAGTTACTGAATATTGTAATAATACTATAATTAACTTTTTAATTTAATATTAATTTGTATTTATAAAAACATCTTTAAGATTTCCGATGTAGGAATGAGTTTTCAATAATAATAAAGCACTAAATAGGTAAATTTCTGAAATGACAACTTCATTTGACAGTTATCTTTTACCTTGACTGGTGCTCATAAGTAAATACAGGGCCATAAGAAAGGAGATATATTTAAAAAGAAATCGGCGATAACTCGTAAACGAGCTAATCAAAAATATCTAAAGTTATTCTTTTGAATGTGGGTTTTAGTGCTCTTCAATAAACCTAAATAGAATTATTCTCTAAAATAATTAGGGAAGCCAATAATTGACCCCATTAAAATTTACATGGGATTTCGTATGTCCCGTCCGACGATGCAACACCTGGTATATAAAATATATCAAACTTTTATAAGATATAAAAATATTTTTTGTCAATTAAAAATTTCGAAATTCTAAAAGTATATAAGTGTAATCTTCAGTTTAAGACCCTTAATATAATATTTATTGCAACAATTTATCATTTATTTCTAAAAATAAAAACAGAATATGTCATGTGCAAGATTATATCAATCTGGCAATAAAAACATCTGTCAATTGGTGTCTCTGTAATCAATTTCATAAAAAAAAACAACTATTTACTTGTCTGTTTAGTTTTAAACACACTGATTACTTTAAAAAAATAAACAGACAACTGGATAGTTGTTTATTTTTTTTTTAAGAAACTGTTTATGTTTTTAACAAACGTTTTGTTAAACAACCACTTGGTCACCGATTTGGTTGATTTGTAGGTGACTAAATCCTCGTAACAATAGCAAAAAATAATCATACATAAGAAGCAAATAATATGTATTATAAATTATAATTTTAATACATAAATTTATTTTTAAAAACCGTTGTTTAGTAAAGAAATAGTGCACCTGGCGCATTCGCCATTTTCCTGTAATTTTCTTGCCTTGAAAACGCTTAGTAAACGTACTAGTAAAGGATAAAATCTTTTTTACGCTTGAGAAGAGATTGAAATATGGTTTATTTTTAAATATACTCATATAATCTCACTAATATATTATCAAACTTTTTATCTACGATAAACAAAATTTCAGTGATAAAAAGTAATTTAATTTTTTACATATCTAAACGTCTTTCCTAAAGTGTAACACTAAACATTTGTAGTCCAACTCAAAAATCGTAGCAAAAATAAGTACATCAAATTTGAGAGACATTTAAAAAAATGCAAGTGCATTGATTAGATAATCTCAAGTGTATCAACCTCATAGTTAAACAGCATTTAATGACTTTTTTTTCGTACACTATCTAAATTATTTAAAAGTGATATAATTGTCATAATTTAAAAATATACTCACTTCTTTCCTCCCTTGTTTCTTCTATGGTCTCATAGCCATCAATAGCCCCATTGGTTTGATGCAATCCGGGATGGTTGTTGAACAAATTAGCAACAAAAGCCAAATTCAACTTATAGACTCCATTAACGACATCTTGCGGCGTGACAAAGGAGCGACACTTCAACTTGGCAGCTTGCTGAAGCATTATTTCAGCCCTCGAATGGAGATCCCTCTCCGTCAACGCGTCCATATTGACTTCAGCCTCAGTTGGAGCGATCTGCTTCAGCAAGTACGTGTACACTTCGGAATCGGTAATGTCACTCTGGAAATTGGTCACTCTCCTGTGAGTACCCGCTTTTTCCAGGTGGTAGTTCACCCATCTCAGTAGAATAGCTTCAGGTGAAAGTTTCATGAGGTCGTCGATTTTTTCGTCTTCTCCCAGGAGGGTGGTAAGGCCTGGACAGTGTTCTAGGGTGATTTGATTGAACAGTCCTATACGGATGATTTGCCAGAGTAGGCCAAGTACTAGGTGAGGAGTGCCCTTCTCCAAACTGTGTGCGTCTATGTTAATGACGTTGCAGCCTATGCCAGAGGCAGAGTTCAGAGCCAGCGTCAAGTTTTCTAATTTCGTATATAGGGTCAGTTTTCCTTTGTTAATTACTCTTTCGTCTATTGTGTCTGGACATGAATGGTTTATTATTTTGCTAGAATAAAAAATATATTATCAGTTCTTATACAGGGTTGTTCACCACATACGACACGGAGTATTGTAGCTAAACGATGAGATCTTTACAAATTGTAAGTTTTGGGTTCGATGAAGGACTCTTAAAGGTACAATTTAAAAATAATTTTACATGATACAGAGTGTCCCAAATAAGTAAAAAATATCAAAGTTGTATTTTTTTAAATGGAACACCCTGTATATTATTGCATTTTTAGTTTCTACGATTAAAATAAAGGTAAATTTGATTAAGGTTTATGATACTTAAACCTTACCGTTTTTGAAATATTTTCAATTTTGTGAAATTGCAGTAAAAATATTAAGGCTTCATTTCTCCAAGGGTATCAAAGTTTTTAATACTAAATATTTACTGAAGTTTATTTATTGATCAGTTATTGTGTTGCAATAATAAAAATAATACTACCTTATACAGAGTGCCTCAAAATTTATTTTAAATAATTATTAGCTTCAAACGGCAATAACTTGTTTAATTTAAATGGAACGCCCTGTATATTTTAGGAGAATCAGATGCACAATTTAATTGTCTATCAAATTGTGTTAAACCATTTTTTACCTATCCCTTCAAGTTTTCGTAGAAAATGCATTTTCTTATAATTTAGACCTCATTTATCAATATACCCACGGAATATTGACATTTGAGATTGTTTTTAAAGATGTACCAACTTTTTAAAGAGTACAGATACTAATATTGTCGATATAATTCGTTTATTTCATTAAAAAAATAAAAAAAACTGTTTAAATATTTGTTAAAGAGGACCAATTAATATGATTCCAGTATTCAAACTACATGAACTTACTGTTTGCGTTGATTAATAATAATTGCTCCAAATACTAAAAAACTGAATTTTGTATGGGTATTAGAAAGTGTGATAAAAAGTAACACCTTAAAAATGATATTTCATTTTTTAATAAATGCTTATTTATAACAACAGAGACTTTAATTGTGATAACTTATTATTATATCGATTTCTGACTCAAATCCACATTTATTTAGAATAATTTATTAACGAACACAATTAAGTATGTAATTAATTAGTATATGTGCGGAAATAATGGTGTTATATTTAATTAATGGTATACTCTTTTATAAAGATTTAATTAGTTTTCTTTTTGCATACAAATGGGCTAGTAATATTATCGTTTTGCTAAAAACGATAATAATATTACTAGCCTGTACATTTTGTACATTTGTTGCTTTAAAACAATCTCAAATGTCAATATTCCATGGGTATATCGATAAATGAGGTCTAAATTATAAGAAAATACATTTCTACGAAAACTTGTAGGGATAGGTAAAAATGGTATAATACAATTTGATAGACAATTAAATTGTGCATCTGATTCTCCTAAAATATACAGGGCATTCCATTTAAATTAAAGAAGTTATTGGCGTTTAAAGCTAGAAATTATTTAAAATAAATTTTTAGACACTCTGTACAAGGTAGTATTATTTTTATTATTGCAACACAATAACTGATCAATAAATAAACTTCAGTAAATATTTAGTATTAAAAACTTTGATACCCTTGGAGAAATGAATAAGCCTTAAAATTTTTACTGCAATTTCACAAAATTGAAAATATTTCAAAAACGGTAAGGTTTAAGTATAATAAACCTTAATCAAATTTACCTTTATTTTAATCGTAGAAACTAAAAATGTAATAATATACAGGGTGTTCCATTTAAAAAAATACAACTTTGATATTTTTTACTTATTTGGGATACTCTGTATCTTGTAAAATTATTTTTAAATTGTACCTCTAATAGTCCTACATCGAACCCAAAACTTGAAATTTGTAAAAATATAATCGTTTAGCTACAATACTCCGTGTCGTATGTGGTGAACAACCCTGTATATCTTATTATTTATTACACTCAGATGAAAAAAAAATGCAACAGAGATTTTTTTTTCGTCAAATGTAAAGTATTATACAGGGTGTCATTGAAATGGTGTAAAAAAAATCGGGGGGTGATGGTACTCCTAAAAATAGTAAAAAAAGTTCCTATAAGTATAGAGCGGAAAATACATATTAAGGGAGTTAGTGGCACTGAAAGGGTGAATTTAAAAAACGGTTGTTTTGAAATTGTAGGCTTAAAAAACGAGATAAAATTTCGAAAAAAATGCTCTGCCATAAATTTTGACCCTAAATCAAATGATGATACTGAAAAATTATTTGGAAAAGCGGAAAGGGTAGATTTTGCAAGGGTAGGGGGTTGTTTTGTGAATAACTTTTTTGAGGTTATTTTTTTTGAAACGTGGGTTCATTTTTTGAAAACTACATCCTTTTTCCTACAAAAAGGTACTCTTGTTGCACATCGCCCAGAGTGATGGTTTTCGAGAAAATTGAAGGGTTGCTAACTCAACATAAACTTATGAAAGTTATGGCGGTTCAAAAGTAACCAAGTAGTTACTAAATAATTAATTGGAAAATCAAAATTTCACGATTTTTAAAACATCTTATTGCTTTAAAAACGAAATAAACCAATTACCAAAATTCCTTATTAAAATAACGCATCCCTTAATTCATTCATAGTAAATGTTCAAAGTGACCACCATTCATTTCAATGCAGACATCTGCTCTTCTGCTCCAAGATCTGCGTACCCTGTGGAATATCCTTGGTGTTTGTCCGAATTTGATTGGAACAGTCAATAATGCGTTGCCGTAGTTGCTCTTCAGTATTAATCGGCACTGAGTAAACCAAAGCTTTCAAAGTGGCCCCAGAAGTAGGAATTTTATCTCGTTTTTTGAGCCTACAATTTCAAAACAACCGTTTTTTAAATTCACCTTTTCAGTGCCCCTAACTCCCTTAATATGCATTTTCCGCTCGATACTTATAGGAACTTTTTTTACTATTTTTAGGAGTACTCTCACCACCTGATTTTTTTTACACCATTTCAATGACACCCTGTATATTTTTTTTTATTTTCAGTCCTATTTGTATTAGTTTTTTAGCAAACTGTATATACATAAATCTACCGTATATAGAATAAAAACGGCGTCAGCGATGGCTATGAAATGAAGATCGCTGTCATTTTATATGTGAAATTATAAATTATAATGGGAAATATCATCGATCGTCATTTCCAAGCCAACTGGACGCCGTTTTTTCTCGATCATACGGTAATTTAATTTATAAACTCAGTTTTTTATAAGCTTTAGTATTTAGCTTATTGTACAGGGTTAATCGAAGAGGTGTTTTTTTAGCATAACTTTAAAACACCCCGCGCAAGAATTTAGTGAGCAATTTTTTCCTAAAACATTAGTTTTCGGTCAGAACCTGTCAAAACCATGTTTTCTGAGCATTTTGTTTTTTGGCTCTTGTTAATACGTCTCCTGGTTAGTTTTTAACTTGCCACTAACAATTTGCAATTTTTTCAATTACCATTAAATTTTGATGTTATTTATCAATATCACGAGGTAGCTTAGGTGACGATGTGTTGACATGAATCAAAAAACAAAATGCTCAGGATTCATGGTTCTAATAGTAAAATGTCATTTTAGAAAAATTTAACCACGAAATTTCTGCACAGGGTGTTTTAAAGTTAAGGTAAAAAAACAACACCCCGATTAATCCTGTATAATACGAATTAAAGTTCATATATTTATATACAGTTTGCTAAAAAAATCACGAAAATAGGTTAGAAATAAAAAATATATAACACCGTTGCGTTTTTTTGCATTTGAGTGTATATTCGAATAGCTAAATGCAAATTAACAACTTGTTTGTTATTAAATATTTTTAGATAAAGTCGCAATTTTCTACAATAGACACAATAAAACAACTATTTCAGCACTATAAATATATTGATTATATGCTTTTATTCAGTTAGCTCGACAATTATTAATTATAGTATGAGTTTGGTTTAGTTAAAAAAAAACGTTTAAGTAAATTTCAGAGACTTTATCAAGAATCAAAATTCGAAAAGATTTAAAATAGTTTTTTTCACTCTGTATATACAGGGTGAGCCTTAAATAAGTGCAAATATTTTTAGAGGTAGTATATTTAGATTCCAGAAACACGATTATGAGGTTTTTTTCGCGAAAAAAATTGAAAATTTAATTTTTTTTAGTTTTTAGTTAAAAAACATAATTCCTTGATAATATGGCAATATAAGTAGTAGTATATTAAATTTACAAGAAAGAAAATCTAGAAAAGATCCAATGGTTCTCAAAAGTTAAGCAAAAAATCATTTTTTTGAAAATTATGTTTCTTTTATCGAGATCTACCAGCCCTGAAAATATTTGCACTTATTTAAGACACACCCTGTATATAAATCAATGAACTATACTTTAACTCCAGAAGTAATAGTCTATAGTCATTGAATGTGAGCAGGACAACCAATAAGGATTTACGGAAATAAGGTTTTATTCAATAAGATGTGGCATGCCTATAAATAATCGTAATATGGTGATACAAGGACAGTTTGGTTACCAAAAAAAGTAACCTAAAATAATCTCTAAAAGTCCTCTACCTGCCAATGAAGGGAATTAATAAAATATATATTTTTTAATTCAAAACAAATTGAATTTAATCGTATCATTCAATTCTTTTCACTTGAATAATTATTGCTGACTAAGACGTACTTTCTATGTACGAATCATACGTGGAATTACTTAAAAATTGGTTCGAGATTATTAAGAAATCAACGTACAGTCAGTATTTGCATTGGTTCGACAACACAAAACAAACATTGAATTGGTATATCGACACTAAAATTACATCTTTGTTCTCAATGAATGAATGAATCATTCACATACGAGTACCCGTTACTTGAAAAATTACCTCCCAGTCCAAGAAACCTAAATATGTAAAACAAAAAAATAAATTAAGTACACTAGATAGCCCTAAGGGTTATTTTTACAAAACTCACCCTTGTATTGACCGGCAATAAAGGGAGTGCATAAGGGCCACGATTGTAACGATATCCTTATGCATATTCAATGGGGGTATGATTCAGAAAACTTGTCATCACTTTTAATATACAGGGTGTTACGAATTGAATTCGCGAAACTTCGACAGAATAATATTCCCCAGATAAAAATAGGTAAAAAAATTCGTATAAATGTATGTCGTCCTAAAATGCTTCGTTTGGGAGATACAGGGTGTAGAAATTTCATTTTTATTTCGATTTTTTCCAAATAATTTCTCAACCAACGTCAATATGACTCCTACTTGTAGAGGGCGCCATCTACATATTTTTTAACTGGTTTGAGGAACAATAACTTTTCGCCCGTACCTGTATAAAATAACATATATTTCCGCCTTTTTTTTACGTAAAAAAGTTATCTTGGTAAAAATCGCTACCAAGTAATGGTTCTCGAGATATTTGGAATCGAAATAATCAATATATGTCATCAAGATTTGGAAAAAAACGAAATAAAAATGAAACTTCTACACCCTATATCTTCTAGGACATACATTTATACGAACATGTTTTCCTATTTGTATCTGCAGAAATACAATTCGGACCACCCTGTACAGTACGATTAAATAATCAAATAAATAGTTTGAAATTTCCTAATAAGCTTAGCTCTGAATGTGTGACAAATTTTCGTCAGAAATTAATAATTTTAATAATATTTTAAAAGATATAGATAATTAAACAAAACCATATTTGCTTCACCAGTGTTGACATAGATGTTAGTGACTCACAAAAGCCATCATCCGTTATCTCGGAAAAGTTGAATGTTTTCTTAATGATTGTTGCAAAAAATCACGAGCTAAAAAGTAGTTTTAAATGTATTCACAGGGCCATGAAAACAAAACAGTACTATGTTAAAAAAATTATTGTCAATTTGAAAAAAAAATTCGAGTTACCTTTTAGCTAATTACAATTTTTTTTGGGCATAAAGATTAAACCCAGGAAGAAACAAGAAGTGCAATTCTCCGAAATACTACAGTAATTATCGGATATACAGTTGACTCACATCCCTAAGATAATAAAAATATTAATAATTAGTGTCTAGTATATAATGATTAAGAGATTGAAATACAATTTAAACAAAACGGACATTTTAAAAAACAAGGAAACACATTACATTTAATTTTATTAAGTTTTCTTTTTGAGATATGGAATTGGGACACCCTGTATACAGGGCAGCATATTCTGCAGATAAAAATAAGTAAAAAAGTTCGTATAAATGTATGTCCTAAAATGCTTAGTTTCGGAGATACAGGGTGTAGAAGTTTAATATTTATTAGGATTTTTTCCATATAATTTTTGAAGTAACGTCAATGTTTGGATGAAAATTGGTGTCTGGAAGTTTTTTGACATGAGAAATTTGATTTTGATGTCAATATGACTCCTATTTGTAGGGGGCGCCACCTACATGTGTTTTAACTGTTTTACAGAGTAATAACTTTTCGTCCGTACCTGTATAAAACTACAGAGTGAAAAAATATACATTTCCGTGACTTTTTACGTAAAAAATGTCTCTTGGTAAAAATCGTTATGAGCAACCGTTCTGAAGATATTTAGATCGGAAATAATGGATACATATCATTATAGACAAAAAATAAACAAGTTGAGTAGATAGTTATTTGACCGAAATAATACATTTGGGAAATTTTTATTTTTTAATGTTAATCATAATTTTTTTTGGGAAAAAAATGATGATAAAACAGTTTCTGTTGAACTTTTGGCACAAAAACATTTAAAATTTATGATTTCAGTCTAATAATTATTTAGTCAACATGTTTAATTTATGTCAATGATGACAGGACCAGACACAAATTTTCATCGAAATATTAACGTTACTTCATAAATTGTTTGAAAAAAAAATCGAAATAAAAATGAAACTTCTACACCCTGTATCTCCGAAACTAAGCAATTTAGGACATACATTTATACGAACTTTGCTGGCGAAGTTTCCGGAATACAGTTCGGATCACCCTGTATAAAAAATATAAGCTAAAAGTGTACTTGAAAGAACTCTACGACCTACCATAACAAAATGCCATCCTGGACTTTTTCGTACAGCTGTTTGCCCTCCGGATCTATAGGCAATAGTCTTCTTAAGTCTGGATCGTGTTGTAAATTGGAATTGATCCAATCGGAAAAGGCCAGCTGCTCTTCCAGCCTGACAGAGTGCGTCGTGCCATCGTTGGATGCGTGGGAAGTACCGCCTAAATGCTGCAGATTTTCCCTTTTTGACACTGCAGTTCTGAATGTGTTGGCCACATCGTTCGCCTTGAGGTCGCAGACCAATTTTTCGAATTCATCATACGTCAATTTGCCGTTTATCTTAGTTTTTTTCGAATTCTTGAACTCTTCCTCGATCAGGCGGGATTGGTAGCCGGCTATTTTTAAGCCGCATAATTCTAGCGCTTCTCTAAGTTCTTTTAAGTCGATATGCCCATCGCCATTTTTGTCAATCTGGAAAAGAAAGTTATATTAATTTGAGTTAAGACTTAAATCATTTTAATTTTAGAAATGACTTAAAACTTAAGTCTTTTTAAAACTGGCTTGTTGCCAGCTCTGGTAACAAATAATAAATTTATTACAGTTTACAATTACCATGTATCTAATGGATATTAAGCTAATTTATCGCCCATTGGCACCACTTATACTCATGTATTTATATTGCAACTGCAGTCTCTCGCCAACACAGTATTTGTTTTTAAAATTGATCTATGATATTCGCTCAAACCAAAAATTTTAAAGAGTTCTTTAAAAAAATTTCAAATAATTTTTTCTGTAAAATAAAATGGGAAAAACTTCATATTCGTAATTCATAATTTTTAAACTTTACATGGGATTCTTGATACACGGAGCCGTCCAGTGCTCTCCTGTAAAATTAGTAAAATGGCGCTTATCATGTTTTCCACTGAACCTTTCAATTCTTCTTGATTTGTTATTACAATAAAATTAGAAAAGAATCATATATAATAATCATATCAGAATATTAAGCAACCATAAAAGTATTACTATCTAAAACTTATATATACCTGGGATTATCCAAAATCAAATGATAACTTTTATTAGAGAAAAAACTTAATATTTAATTCTAAAAAAATGTGGAATGTGTTGTAAAATTAATTACATCATTTTTATATTAGAATATAGCACATGATTAAATAATTAAAAAAAATTCCCGATAATGACAGCAAGATAGCAGAACATTTTTTAATGAATTCTAGGGAGGTGCATATTCGCATGTACCTACCCTAATGCAAATTTTTGGAATGAATGACCTATTATATTATACAGACAATGAGTCATGTCTTATTAGTCCATATTCTGCAATTTTCTTATTACGTTTATCAATGACCTTAGCTTACACCACACACAAGTGCTCATGGAATGTCATTTGTACTCGAAAAAATAGAAAAAAAATCATAAAATCAAAACAATTCCTTGTTTTTATTAATGCAGTAATACCAAAAAGTATTTTTTTCTGAGTTACATGAATTGTAGATTAGAATTGTCATAGAACAATAGAATTGTGCATTTGAAAACAATGTTCTATTAAAATACAGAATATTTATTTCTTTACGCGCTTTAATATCATTGGCTGGTCAATTTTCACGCTTAGATTTAGTTCTAGTAAATACTAAGTTATATATTTAATCCCACTTGACCAAAATAAGATAATGAGAGACCAATTTTTTATGCAATACATATGTCAACGAAAAAATGCATAATGAGCTCTATATAAGGTGTTCCAAATTTGAATGAATATTTTTCATTCATTGTGATACCAACATAAACAAGGAAGTTGAAATTACCTACCTAATTTTAAATAGTACTACACTGCATTGTTGTACGCAAATTCCATATGAACTTGATAATTATTTTAATTTATAATATTACAACTGCATACAAAGTAGTATACTATACTATTATTTAAAATTTAGTGTTAAATATTTTAAGAACTCGTTCTAAAAAAAATGTTGACATAAGACTGAATAAAAAACTTGAAAATTTTCGATTTTTATTGATTTTACCGTAAAAAATACAGTTGATCCGATGCAATAATAAATTAACAAGATTTCAGAAAAGAAATAATATATTTAAATGATATTCATAGACTTTAGAGATCCATCTCAAGTAAATTATTTGAAATATAAAAAATGTTTAGAAATTTGTAAGTACGTAGACAAACAAACAACAAAGCTAACTCCAAAATCCAATACACAATTTAGTCCAAGAAAATGGACCTTCAAAATACGAAGTTTTGGCAAAAACTTGAATGTTTTATACAAGTTACTTTGAAAGACCTAAAAACGAATTTTGAAAGATTTGTTTAAATTCACCCCCGAGAAGGGGTGAAATAAATAAACTCTGATATTAAAAAAAAACACTTTATTTATGTTTTTCACCCCTTCTCAGTGTTGAATTTTAAAAAATCTTTCACACAATTCGTTTTTAGATCGTTCAAAGTAACTTGCATATATCAAAAAATTAAAGTTTTTACCAAAAATTCGTATTTAAAAGCCTTATTTTCTTGGACTAAATTCTAAATAGTAGTTAGTGCCTACGCAACATGAATAAAATTTGATGATCCAAGAAGTTCAATGTCTTTTAAAACTAATTCATCAACTATAATGGCGAATTTCAACATAATATTAATATTTTTTCTGTTAAGGTGTTTAAAATCACATTACCTGAACTGAATAACAAAACTAGATGAAAAAGTTATTTCTCTTTGTTCAAAAAATTGCAAAATGGCACTAGGTACATGTAAAAAATAAATTAAGAGAAAGTAAGAATGTTTAATGAAAAACTATCAGTTTAAATTCAAGAAGGACGTTCCTTTTGAAGGGGCTCACACTGTATGTACGAACTATCACCTATTTATAAATATTTATAGCAAAATTTAATTTTCATAACGCACACAGTTTATTTTTTCTACTCGTTTGTGGACTGTTTAGGCGCGTGGGCGTATCACTAATATTGACCATTGTAAAGAGATTAGACAGTCTACATTTTTAAGATATTATGTGACGGTTCAGTAAACTCTAGAAATATTAATAATCAATAAAAAAATGACATTGTCAAGTAACCAAGTCCTTTAAGCTGTCGAAACATTTTTTTTTATTTAGATTCTTGACAATTCAATAACGGAATACTTAAAAAAAATACTAAATAAAATAACCTGAAATACTCTAGTCTGATTAAAGAAATGTATCTCTTCAACCATATAGCTACAGCAAAGGATTAGGTAGAAGAAAAAGTCGTGAGACTTAATATTTTGGACATTGACCTTCTTAACTCCAAGAGCAACGGTAAAAATCATAAATATCAGGGTTATTCTTGTTTTTATTTATAAATAATTAATTTAAATTTAATTGTTACTGTTTATAGTCACTAGTTTTCCCGCTTTCAAAAAATTACAAATACTAAACGCTTAAAAAACTATTTTGTCCTGGATAAATCTTTTTTATTAATTACTCCAATTACTTAAATCTGACTAAGTGGCACTTAATTTGATTTATACCAAAGCAAATTATGAGAGAATCACAGGATATGAATCTTAATAATACTTACTTAACTGGTAGGGGTATAACGACAATAATATCTACACAAAATTACCTATGGATGCTGATTTGTCTGAAATTAATTTCAAAGACTACTGTAACGGCGTTTTTTTTATTAGTGGATTTACACCATCTTCATAATTACGGTAATTATCTTAGAGCAATTAAAAAATATATTTTACGCTAACTTGAGAATAACAATGCCACTTTATATTCTTCTGTAATTCACACAGAGTTTTTCTCATGAAGGCTTCATCATTAAAACATTTCTGAAGAGTTTAATTTGCAAGAAATAAAGTTACTTAGATTAAACTTCAAAAATATTTATCTAAATTATTGGAATAATTTAGGAAACTAGCTTTTGAAGGATCTAAGTAGCAAACAATAGATTTCCTGCACTTCATACAAAGTTTTTTTTGTATTTTTCTGAGTGCTAAAAAAATGAAAAATATAAAAAAACCTGACAGCACTTATAGAGAAACAAATTTACTTTAATCTTGGAATTACTGGCTAATCCCAATAAAATCATTTAATAAATTTTATGACAATGTAGTTTTATCTAATACACATATGACATAACGTTATACGAGTTATTGAAAAGATGATAATAACTGATAATCCGTAAATAATATTTTTTCTATATACATATTTATCTTTCTAGAAAAATTTTAAATTCTTAAAAAAAATATGATAGATTATGGCAGTTTCATGGAGTTGGTATAATTATAGATGTTACCGCAATATTATACTGCCAATGAGTTGTAAAAAAAATTCTCAAATAATTTTATTAACCAATATAGACCGAGCAAAAATAATTTATTTGCGCCTTAACGTTATTTTAAAGTATTTAAAAAAATCATCCTTGACTTTCACTAAAAAATTTCTGGAAACTGCACGTGTGAAAGGACGTGTAAACTAAGTACATAATTTGAATATCAAGTTCATGGTGGTAGGTTTATTCTTAGGCTTAGTGGGAGACATTATTCCAGAAAGCTATAAATTTTGACCTTTCAGAGTGGGCTGGTTGTGTTTGAATGCACAAAACGTGTGGCACCTGGTACAGGAACCGCATTGTTATCGATGTAACAGTTTTGTAAACATTCTACAAGCATTCTGGCATTTCTAAAAATGTTCACAAACCCTTTAAATTAATCGTCATTATGATGGTGCAAATATTTTTCAAATTTTTGTGTATTTTTTCAAAACTTGCAAAATGTAGGTACAGTGGTGGCCAAAAGTATGGAAACTTTTTACTTTTTAAAATATCACAGAAAATATTGCTATGCTTAAACTCTCAGGAATATAAATGAACAGCTTATCAGCAAATAAAAGTATTCCAAAAATTACCCAGCGAAAAAAATCTGTTTAGCAGTTTTTGTAGGAGAACAATAGATTTCTTGTGGCCAAAAGTATGGAAACCATAAATAAATACATTAAAATTATTTAGTTTAAGCTGATAAACGGTACGATTTGCTTCAGATAAATATAAACATCATGCCCAAGTCTAAATATTTCTCTACGGATTTAAAAAATAAAATAGTTGATTATACAAGAGCGGTTATAAACAAATTCAAATAAGTAAAAATTTAAACATTTTAAAAGGCACCGTTTCGAAAATAATTCGTAAATTTAATAAAACAGGAAACGTTTCAACAGCTTTTAAGTCAGGAAGACCAAGAAAGTTGTGCAACAGGACAATGAAAGTAACGAAGAGAATATCAATGGGAGATCCAAGAAAAACATCCACAGACATTTCTCGAGAAATGGGTGAAAGGGGAATATCGGTGTCTGCACGCACGGTGAAAAGAAGGTTAGATGACATGGGACTTTTTGGAAGAGTTGCGGTGAAGAAACCACTAATATCAAAGAAAAATAGGATGGCCCGCTTTAAATTTGCTCAAGATCATCTCACCTGGTCTTATCAGAAATGGAATACTGTACTGGTTAGCGACGAAAGCAAGTTTCAACTGTTTGGTAGTGACGGGAGACGTTATGTCCGAAGACCAAAAGGTACACGGTACAGCCATAAGTACCAGATGCCCACAGTAAAACATGGGGGTGGGAGTATAATGGTATGGGGGTGTTTTTCTCGCTCAGGTGTTGGTCCTCTTGTTAAAATTGATGGGATAATGGACCGTTTTTTGTACAAAAACATATTAGAGAATAATATGCTGCCTCATGCTGATGAAGAAATGCCACTCAGATGGTTGTTCCAGCAAGACAATGATCCCAAGCACAAATCTCGGTTTGTTCAAAATTGATTAAATGAACATAATGTTCCACTAATGGATTGGCCCTCACAGTCTCCGGATCTTAACCCTATAGAAAATTTAGTTGATGTAGACAATGTAATCAAATAAAAAAATTCGTTTACCAATAAGGGTTCAAATTTTTTTTTCTCAAAATCAAACCAAGTAAGCAATAATATTTTTACATTATCTAAAAGCACATAAAATTTTCTACAAATGCTGAAATTCACAAAATGATATGACTGCGTAATCAATTTTTTTAAATCGCGGGATCTAAAAATTAAAAAAAAAATTCTACCATGATCTAATATCACTCCAAATACATTCTGAACAAATATTAAACACGAATGTGCAATTAAAAGGTGTGTCTATAGTACCGCAAACCATAAACCAAGTTTACAAACGAATCAGTACTGTACATACACATTAAGTCATTACGTAACGACTTTTTACACTCCTTAAGATATTTATTAATTTATATTTAAGCCCCAGTATGATAATAAATTTAATAATCGCCCCTGTGATCTCCTATTGATAACAACAAATCGTAATTACAAATAAGACTGAGATTATTTTATATTTTCAGATATATTTAATAGTTCCCATGCACGTATTTGATCAGATCTCAAAGTCCAAGCGGTTTACCTTAAACAACTGTTGTTCTTTTTCGTAAATAATTGCTAAACACCATGGAATAAACAACATAAGTTGTTAGAAGTCAGGCGTGACTCATTTTTCAAGTACAAAGAAAAAAAAACATTCAATGAGCAATCAAAAACTACAGATAAAAATAAAAACAATAAAGTACCAAGGGTACTGTGAAATAATTTTCATGCTACGCTTATGGTAATTTCCAAATTAATATCACAGACACAGTGACAGCACCAAACGATTCAAAGCAATATAACAAAAATATTCTGAGAAAAATCAGAGTGTATGACTCGGATTTTAAGTATTTGACATACTTCTTTAAAAGTAGGAATATACAATAATTATTATATACCAGAATTCTATTAGTAATTAAAGTAGTAACAGTATAATTAATAATTGTTTATTAGTTCAGAAATCCCATGTAAGTAGAAAAATTATCGGAAAAATTATTAATTGGAAATTATGTTGATTAATGGATGAGTCAACTCTTTATAAAAAAATCAGACATCTCTGCAGACTTAAGAGATAAAATATGTTATAATTATACGATTTCTTCATCATTAATATTATACAAAATCATTGTATATGTAAGTACATTGCTTACTAACTTTTTTCATATGTGCAATTATTATTTCAGCCTTAAACAATACAGGCGTTTTAGAAATTTAGTATTATTTATAAAAAACAAATATATATAAATATCATTATTTCTAATAGCCATGAAACTATGTAGGGTACTTACTACAAGCTTACAACCTAGAAAATGCAATCATTAAAAATACATTTAGAAAAATCTTATCACCACTTTTTAAACAACAATTTTTAGAAGGAATTACCCATAATTTAGCATCATTTTTTTTCGTAAGCTTAGTGCCTAACGATATCTTTATGAAGAAGCATTAAAAAAAATGCATTTCCTTAGGTAAAGAAAAAAGAAATATAAAAATAGTAGGGCTGATAACTTATCAATAGTGTAAAGCTAATCTTTTTGGAACAACAAAAACTAAATACATCAAAAACATTTAGGTATATTAGAAACAATTTCCAGTTAACAGATTAGACGAAATAATGAAAAGATCATATAAATATACTATCTCATAAAATATCTTGATTGATAATGTATATTTACTAGAATATACAATTGAGGAAATCATTATCATAGTAATAAATACTAGATATACCTAGAAAAATTAATTTAAAACTTTTTAGAATAAAACTTCTCTGAATGCCAATGTCAATATAAACTTGAAGAACTCTTTTTTAATTCTAGCCTATGGTACTACTTTGTTATATCAAAATAACTTATTGGTAGGGGATAATGGTTTATAAATATACACTATTCATAGCATGTGGTACCCAAAACACATGTAAAGCCATAAAAAACAAATTTATGAATGGCACCTCTAGAATGTGCTTTCAGGAACCGTTTATATTTTAAATTATTCTGAAAAGAATAGTATGTTTACTAAAAAATGTAGATAAATAACTTTTCTACAGATTAATAATTAATATTAATATTAGTGTATTAAGTCAAAACATTAGGATGGTTTGCCTCCATGTCTTATAATCCACATTAAATAGGGATAATCCACATTAAAAAGAGTTTTTATTACCTCTGAAAAGATACAATTTTGCCAACAATAACCTTTGTTTCAATGAAACAACAAAACATAAAAAAATCCTTTTAAGAGCATAAAATATAGAATACATTAAGATGCAAAAATATTGCACAGAAGGTTGAGCTGTATGAGTAAGAAATCTGACTCATAAGATTTTTATTTAAAACTGCCCATGGCCCCATGGGAACTTCTTTAAAATAATACAATAAAAAACCTGTTAAGAACTGACAGTAGGTGTCTTGAACTCAAAAGAATGGGTTAAGAGTAAATGAAATTCACAACGAAAAAAACATGATAGCACCCTATATTTTTTAAGAATATTTGATAACTAAAATATATATATTTTTAGAAGCTATATAATCTAAAAAGCAGTGTAAATTGGGCGTTGCTACAACAAAATTTCGGACGTCAAACGTCAACAGACTGCACATAAACATGTTAGGTTAAATCGATCCAAAATATCGGTAAACCGATAAGTTTCTGTATTTCACTTACCTGAGTTAGCCGTTCTCTTATTTCTAGTTGTTCTTCTTCGGTAAGTCTTTGTGATTCCAATGTGGAAGCCATCGTAGCACAAGTATTGTTTGTAAGCCACTCAAAAAAGTTTTTTTTCTCTTAAATACGTAGTCACAAACTATGGTCACAAACACAAACTCTACCACTCAGTAATCTGTAATGAAAATGAACACAGCGCACACAGCGACAACTGTGGCAAGTCTGAAGAATTTGGAATTCACCATCGTTGCCGGATGCACATGATATGATATCTTTGAAATTATGGGTTGCCTATACTCTTAAAATTTTTTTTAAATCTGCCTTTCTTAGAATAAATACTCTATTAATATAAACTTGTAGTTGTTTTCTGTATCGAATACATTTTAAAACTCTAAAGCATTTAATATATAATGATTTAATCCCAGATTTGTTTAAATAATTTTCCACCGTGAATATAAAATATTTTCTGTGGACAAGATTGTGAATGTGTCAGAAAAACTTAACCTCAATCTTTTGATTAATGAAAAAGTCTTAAAATTAACATTTTCCTTTTGAGAAGTGCTTAATAAGTTTATTTATCGTTTTATTAGTATCTGTTTTAAAAAAATGGAACCAGCAAAACAAATTTTAGTATCCAGTGTAATAGGATTTTTACATGACGAGCTGAACAGCCCTAACTTGAGTGAAGAAAGAAAAGAATCTATCGAAGTTGCAATTCAATGTTTAGAAACGGCCTTTGAAGTAGAAAACTTAACACACAAAGAAAAAGTAGATCTGTTGTCGCTCATAAATTACAAGCCAAAAGTTGAAGTAACTGAAGAAACCAAGATACAAGCAGAAGTACATAAAAACAAAGGAAACGACTTCATGAAAAACTCAGATTACGATCAAGCTGCCGTAGAATACACCAAGTAAGCCCTACCTTAATATAATAAGTTTCTTTTTACTAAAAAACAATTTTAGAGCAATTGAATTGAATCCAAATAATGCTGTATATTACTGCAACCGAGCAGCAGCATATACAAGGCTACTCAAAGATAATGACGCAATAGTCGATTGCAACCAGGCTATTAAACTTGACCCCACCTATGGCAAAGCCTATGGAAGGCTAGGAATAGCTTATTCAAATTTAAACAAATATGATTTGGCTTTAAAGGCCTATCAAACCGCTCTCAAATATGATCCCAACAATGGCATGTATGAAACGAATTTAAAGGTAGCAGAAGAAAGATTGCGGGCAAATGCAGGTAAGAACGCAATACTGTATGTTTATATATATTATTTTTAATATTACAATTTTGTTTCTAGAAAGTGGAGGCGCGCCATCAGGAAATAGACAAATGCCAGACATTTCACAATTCTTAAACAACCCAAATGTTATAAATGTAGCCAATCAAATATTGCATGATCCTAACTTCTTTAACTTGTAAGTATTATACCTGTTAAATAATATGGTAAATATGGTAATGGTGTGGATCCGGTGGCTGACCTTGAAACGAGTTTTTGCTGCATATAGTCACAGACACTACGCATGCGCATATCTTCGATATTGCCAGATTGCAAGTTATTTTGGAACTATTTTCAGTAGAAAACAAATATGTGCTTTTCAGTGGTTTTTTTTGTCAATATATACCGAATGATCGAAAAAACGGCGTCCAGTTGCCTGGGAAATGACGATTGAGAACATTTCCCATAAAATGACAGCGATCTTCATTTCATAATCATCGATGACGCTATTTTTTTCAATCATAGTACGCCGGTATATTATTTATATTATTATTTTAATATTTTGCACAACACGTGAACGCTTATTATGTATTTTCATAGTCAATAAAATTAAATAGAAATAAAACTCTAGATTCCTATAATTAATCTAATTGCTCTAGATTATTATGCTACGTTTCAAAAGTGCTTTATTAAAAATTCGGGAAATTAAAACGGATGTGTCCAAGTTTTTTATTTTTTTTTATTTTTAAATGCTGTAAACTGTAGCTCCATGTCATGTTCATAATAGTTTTTTTTAACATTCCATCAAAACTACGGAGGCCTTAAAAGGCCTTTTAGCCTCCGTAATTAAAATTGTAGAATCAGCTTCAGCAACATTTACAGTTACCTTGTTTAATTCTGCTTATACATATATTGCATTAATTTTTCTGCTACCTTAAGATTTCTCTATTCTTACACCTAATTTATGTGATTTTCTTTTTTCTTAGCATAATATGATTTGGTTTGGTTGCAGTAATAAATAAGTTTTACTGTAATTTCGTGCAAATTACAGTAAATTAAGAAAAGAATATAAGTAATGTATATTCTACGACACAAATCATCTCCCTTCTAACGAGAAAAAGATAAAACATAAAGCTTATTTTAATCTTATCAACACACTCTTCGAAAAATTGCATTAATCCACTAACTTGATATTTTTAAGAAATTATGATACAAACATTATAATCAAAGTATATTATATTAGTAACATTATAGGTAAAATGTTACCTCAATATCTCCCATTGACGTGTATTGTTTTATAAGACTCGTCATGGTAGTATTTCAAAACATACCAATACATATAATCAAAACTATTGTTGCCTGTAAATAACTAGAAATTAAATAACTTGAAAGAAATAAAATAATTCTAATAAGTTTAAAACCATTAAGAAAAAATCCGTACATGATAATTTTTAATTCTAATGTAAATATATAAATAAATGTTATTACAATTTTATATATTCATAATACTTTCATTTCACAATCTTCATTATCCTTCTTACCTTAATTTTGGATATCAAGATAAATCTGAAATTATAAAATGAATTATAGAATTTGTATTATTATTGATTAACACTCAAAAAAAAATTTTCAACTGCAAATAATTCGAAAATAAAATGCAATTTGGCAACATCGACGATGTGCGCTTGCGTAGTATCGATGATCAAATGCAGCAAATATGGGCTTCAAGGTCAGCCACCGGATCCACACCTTTACCAATAATATTATATTTTGTAATTTTTATATTAAAGAAAATTTTGATTTTTAGAATGTCAGGAATGGTAAATATGAGTGGCGCTGGCGGTGATGCCAATACAAGTGGTGAACAGCCCAGTGCTGTCCAAGCCATTCTACAAGCGTAAGTATTTAATAATATAAAAAAATAAACTTAATTATCTAAATATCTGTTTAGTGGGGAAGCTTTGCACAGAGTGATATCAGAGGATCCTAATTTTTACAACAATATTGCAAGCAATATTAATGTAAGGCGCGCGCAAGGTACTCAAGAAAACACCAACACAACCGATTCACCTTCAGAATCTGGTGACCATCCTCCAGAAAAGGAACACAAAGATCAGGGTTCTGCATGAAAAAGACTAAAAAGATAAAAGTGACCCATTATTTCTTAACCTGTAATTAGTGAATTTAAACAAGAGCATAGCTGAAAAGAGAGCCATTCTTTGTGGTTCCCCCATACTAGAAAAATGGTTTAGAAATAATGAGTTACAAACATTATCTCTTACTAATATAAATTAAAGAGAGAATATTATTATTTTTACAAGTTCTTTTATGGTATTTAGCATCTAGGGTTGCCATTTTTTGCACAGGCTCACTCAGAATAAACCAATTTTAGCTTTTACTTTACCTGTATTTGTGACAATCATTTAGATTCTGTTCAAAATTAGATCCAGTCTGTATCTAAGTAAATAAAATTATAAAGTTTCTTGAGGAGTTATTATTTGCTTTAGAAAAAATTAATTCTGTTTTGCCAAAAGTGGCAATCCTTGTTTTAGTATATAGGAATTATATCATGTGATTTTATATACTTTTTAATCTTATTGTTTTATATAAACTAAAAGAAAATTTCCTCAAATATCTAAGAAATTAATTTTCTACTTATTTAAGGATTGCTTAGTTTATAAGATTCATTTCAGATTAATGTAGATATGTATCTACCATATACTTGGGTGTTTTAATGTAATAAAAATATTTCAAATTAATACTGTTTTTAGGATTTTTATTTTTAAGTATACTGTTGATTAGACTCAGATACTAAAAGTAGTGTGTGTTAAAAAATATGTTTTATCAGAAATCTTTGGGTGTATACTTGGTTGCCTGTATATATCCTGCAGAACTCATAGTCGAAGAAGAATACTCCTGCCAGCTGCGGCTATTTCTTTTTTTTTCTTGCAGTAGATGTCTTTTTATAAGGATATGGAGAATATCTTAACCAAGTAAGATTCGCTGTTGACATAGTCCTAATTACCAATAGTCCTGAAGAACTGTAAGCACAAATTATCGAACTAAATACAGCCAGCAATAAACTAGGTATCAAAATGAATGTAGCAAAAACTAAAGTAATGTACAACGAACTAGTAGGCAGAAAAGACATTCTAATAAATAACCTAACACTGGAAATACTAGAAGAATATATATATTTTGGATAACAAATACAAAGCTAGGGATCTCTACTACATAAGGTGGTCAGGCGATCTCTAGAAACAAGAGGGGCGAACAGAACTATTATTCGCTGGTTTTGGGAAATGCTGTCAACACGAACAGCAGAGGCTCAGATGGGCACCAAAACTGTAGCTGTTAAAACAACGCAAGGAACTCCACAAGGTGGAGTAACCTCCCCTTTGCTGTGGAGCTTGGTGGTGGATGAACTACTAGATGAATTAACTCTAGCGGGAATACACTGCATTGGGTATGCAGATGACATAGTCATCATCGCTCGGGGGAAAAGGCACCCTGTGTAATATTATCCAAAGACGACTCCGTATCACTGAGAGATGGTGTAGGACTGTCGTGCTGAGTATCAACTCAGACAAAACCGCGATAGTGCCATTCACCAGAAAGCGAAGTCTGAAAAACTTGAAAAGAATTCAACTAGATGGAAAGGTAATACTGCCAACACAGGAAGTTAAATATCTGGGAATAACCCTGGACAGTAAACTCCTGTGGAACAGGCATATTAAGAACACTACCAGCAAAGCCATAAAGGCTCTCATGATATGCAGAAGACTGGCCGGAAATAGATGGGGCTGCTCCCCTAACACTTTGCGCTGGATGTATACCATGATAGTAAGACCCATGATTACTTATGGAGCAGTTGCCTGGTTCACAAAACTAGAGCAACGGACGGCAAGGCTAAACTTGTGCAAAGTCCAGAGACTAGCATGCGTTTGTATCACAGGAGCCATGAAAACCTGTCCAACAGCAGCAATGGAGGTCATTCTAGATCTAACACCACTGCACATTGTCATTGGTAGAGATGCCCATGCGACAATGATTAGAATGGTCACTAACGGAATTAGAACTGGGAGAATTGTCAGATCAGGGGCTTGGAACACCCTCAAAAAGGAAATACCACTCCTGAAACTCCCAGTGGACGATATGCCAAGAACGTACAACTTTGAGAAAATCTCAATGTAGTATTGAACAATAAAAATGATTGGAAGAGCGAAACGCTTGCCCAGCAGTTAAA
Source organism: Sitophilus oryzae (assembly GCF_002938485.1). Classification (NCBI taxonomy): domain Eukaryota; kingdom Metazoa; phylum Arthropoda; class Insecta; order Coleoptera; family Curculionidae; genus Sitophilus; species Sitophilus oryzae. Next base: position 742,503 of record NW_022147143.1, read on the forward strand.
AGACCATACCATAACTTGGTATACTGATGCTTCCAAAACCAATACGGGAACAGGGATCGGAGTGTTTGGACCGAGAGCTAAATACTCCGAACCAATGGGCACTTACCCTAGTATCCTACAGGCAGAAATCTACGCTATCGAAAGATGCGTACAACTTATCTTAGATAGCAACTATCGGAAACAAGAAACAGCCATCTTGTCTGATAGTCAAGCAGCGTTAAAAGCGATCAACTCAGTATCGATCAATTCGAAATTGGTCAAAGAATGCATAGAGAAGCTGAATAAATTAGGCAAAGAAAACAAAGTCCTCCTACACTGGGTGCCTGCTCACCAAGGGATAGAAGGCAATGAAAAAGCAAATAATCTAGCTAGGAAAGGAGCGAACACTCCACTAACTGGACCAGAACCGTTCTGCTTTCCAAGTGGTAACCAACTCAAGGCGGAACTCAAGGACTTGGAAGATTCCATCCGCTACCTGGAATGGAAATCTTGCAATGGTCTAAGACACTCGAAGAAGTTTCTGAGGGCTTATGATCAAGAAAAATCACAGATCTTCCTGGGTCTGAGTAAGAACAATCTTCGGATTGTCACGGGGTTTTTAACAGGACACTGGCTACTCAATGAATACCTCAATGGATTGAAGCTAATGGTGCGTATCCAAACAGCGAATGCAGATTCTGTGGGGAAGATGGTGAAACACCAGTACACCTCATCACTGAGTGCGCCGAGACGACAACCATTCGTGCCATGAATTTTGGTACGACTGATATTGGAGATGGAGAACTACCCTCTATAAAACCGTCCCAGATACTGGCTTTTGTCAAAGCCCTGGGACTGTATGATGAGTTATGATTCAAGAAAGGGGGACACAATGGATCTGTAAGGTCGAAGTGATTAACCCCCCTCCCACTCATTCTAAATTCTAAAAAAATTCTAAATCTCTACTACCAGAAATCGACAGAACAATTAAGTTAGCATGGAGTACTTCTTACGGATCAAAAAAGGAGCCTGCTTGGAAAAAAGTCCGGAAGTTTTGAAACTTTGCAGGTTTTGGGGTCCCTAACTAAAATTCATAAAATGCACATTCCCAGACTTGCCGCCGGCGCCGCCATCTTGCTAAGATGGCGCCCAAAATCGGTATTTTGTAAATATCTCGAAAACTATGCGGTTTTCGCAAAAATTGGAAGAGAGCAAAATTAAAGAGAATAAAATTTCCTATAAAAAAGATTATATGAAAATTTTCGCCAAAGTCAACCGTTTAGGCACAAAATCCCTGGAATTTTTACAATTTTGCGTAAAGTATGATATACATAATATAGTCGATTTTCCGAAATCAAATGTCGATTAGTGTTCACTAAAACTAGTTTTAGTTTCTTCAGTTTTGTCATGAAACAGTGGCGTATCATTAATTCGCTCATTAATTTATGAATAATTAATAATAATAATAATAACGTTTATTAAACATTTTCTCTTGAAATTAAAACAGATACAAAATAGTACAGTACAATACAACATAATATGCTACTATATCTAATACACATTATCTAAGTACAATTTAACTAAGACTATATTTAAATTTTAAGAATCAAAATTAACGTTAAAAGAATTACCACAAAGTAATAGAATTACTTGTATGTGAAAAGGAATACAATTTAATTATGACAATATATAATGTTCACTGGCACTTATGAAAATTTATTTTGTATATTTTAAGTTAACTAGGTCATTAAATATATCTCTACCTCGATCAACCATCCATTTGCATACCCCTTTTTTAAACCCGGAGTAACTTTTAACATCCTTTAGGAAGGTTGGTAAGATGTTATATAATCGAGGTACAAAAAACTTTGAAGATCTTTGTCCAACAGTTTTAGAGCATAAACTAGGATAAAACGCCTTATGTCTAGTTTCATATTCATGGTCAACATGTTCAATAGATATTTTCCCCTGATAAATGAATTTTAAAACATCTAGGCTGTATAGCTGACGTATATCCAGTAGATGTGCCTGCTTAAAGAGAACGTTTGAAGAGAAAGTTTTCTTTTTATTGTAAATAATTTTTATGAACCATTTTTGAACAGAATACAAGCTCTTTAAATGACATTAGCCGCACCACCCCACCCTAGAATTCCATATGTCAAATGAGATTGTACAAGGGATGAGTACAGGATTCTAAGCTGTTTGACGTCCAAAAAACTTTTCAAATAATTAAATTTCGGCAACAATCCTCGCAATTTTTTAGTTACATTATTAATATGAATATTCCATTTAAGATGTTTGTCGATTGTAACCCCTAAATATTTTATAAAATCACATTCCGGTATTACATTATTATTGGTTATTTGTAATCTGTCCCAATCTGGTTCATTATTTTTATAAATAGAGAAGGATATATATTTGGTTTTGTCATAGTTTAATGTTAATTTGTTTTTGATAAACCAGGTATTAATTGTCTGAAAGTCTTCCTCTGCTAATCTTTTCAAATTCGACCAAGAGTTAGATTTATAAAATATCGCTGTATCATCTGCGTAGCTAAAAATTTCTGCTTTTGTGTTAATTGTAAGTAGATCATTAATATAAATAACAAATAATAACGGACCCAATAAAATTGAAGAAACTAAACTAAAACTAGTTTTAGTGAACCCTAATCGACGTTTGATTTCGGAAAATCGCTACGTGAGGGAGGCTACACCATAATTGGAAATGGTTGAATAACCTGAAAATGACGATTTTATTGTCCTTAATCCTATAAAGCCCTAGAACCTAGATTATATTTATTAGGAGCCTTTATATTCATGCATAGGTAGATGTAAACCCACGATTACTAAAAAATCATAAACAGCTTTATCTCGTGGATATTTTATGAATTGTCGCGTATTTATAGTTCAGTGACGTAAAGATAAATCCTTTATGCTTTAACCACTGTTTTCAAATTTTCCAAAAATAAATCTGCAAGTGTCTGATTTCTCGCACTGTGGAGTCATTTCAAGCTTGCTTCAGGGCAGATTGTAAACATTTTATTTATAATAATTCACGCCACGCAACTCTTAACAGAAAAAATATGTCGCTGTAATAATATAGCTCTTTTTCAAATAATTATAATATTAGAATAATGCTTTAAAAAAAGGAGTATGTCAGATGACTATAATATATTTGTAGATTTATTATGAAAATCGAAGTAAAACGTCGTCTTTTAAAATTAATTTATTAAAAAAATACATACAGTGGTGGCCAAAAGTATGGAAACTTTTCTAATTTGTCATTTATGCTGAGAAATTAAAATATGAAATAAAACGACTTATATAATCGTGACCTACAAATAATTTCCTACAAAACCTAATACATTTAAATAAAAATTACAGCTATCAAAAAAATATAAAAATTATGAATATTTTCTTGGTCAAAAGTATGGAAACTTAAGAAGAATGTTTATTAAAATTCAAGATAATATAAAAATTACTAATATTTAGTGGAATATCCCTTTGAATTAATTATTTCTCTACATCTTCGTGGCATCGAATCGATCAATCTCGTACAATCTTTACTGGAAATGGCCGCCCATTCAGTTTTTAGCACTTCCCATAATTCATTTTTATTTGAAATAGAATGGCTTCGAATTTTCCTATCCAAATGGTCCCATAAATTTTCTATGGCGTTAAGATCCGGAGACTGTGAGGGCCAATCCATTAGTGGAACATTATGTTCATTTAACCAATTTTGAACAAACTGAGATTTGTGCTTGGGATCATTGTCTTGCTGGAACAACCATCTGAGTGGCATTTCTTCATCAGCATGAGGCAGCATATTATTATCCAATATGTCTTTGTACAAAAAACGGTCCATTATCCAACCTGAGCGAGAGGACCAACACCTGAGCGAGAAAAACACCCCCACACCATTATACTCCCACCCCCATGTTTTACTGTGAGCATCTGGTACTTATGGCTGTACCGTGTACCTTTTGGTCTTCGGATATAACGTCTCCCGTCACCACCAAACAGTTGAAACTTGCTTTCGTCGCTAAACAGTACATTCCATTTCTGATAAGACCAGGTGAGATGATCTTGAGCAAATTTAAAGCGGGCCATCCTATTTTTCTTTGATATTAGTGGTTTCTTCACCGCGACTCTTCCAAAAAGTCCCATGTCATCCAACCTTCTTCTCACCATGCGTGCAGACACCGATATTCCCCTTTCACCCATTTCTCGAGAAATGTCTGTGGATGTTTTTCTTGGATCTCCCATTGATATTCTCTTCGTTACTTTCATTGTCCTGTTGCACAACTTTCTTGGTCTTCCTGACTTAAAAGCTGTTGAAACGTTCCCTGTTTTATTAAATTTACGAATTATTTTCGAAACGGTGCCTTTTAAAATGTTTAAATTTTTACTTATTTGAATTTGTTTATAACCACTCTTGTATAATTCAACTATTTTATTTTTTAAATCCGTAGAGAAATATTAGACTTGGGCATGATGTTTATATTTATCTGAAGCAAATCGTACCGTTTATCAGCTTAAACTAAATAATTTTAATGTATTTATTTATGGTTTCCATACTTTTGGCCACAAGAAATCTATTGTTCTCCTACCAAAACTGCTAAACAGATTTTTTTCGCTGTGTAATTTTTGGAATACTTTTATTTGCTGATAAGCTGTTCATTTATATTCCTGAGAGTTTAAGCATAGCAATATTTTCTGAGATATTTTAAAAAGTAAAAAGTTTCCATACTTTTGGCCACCACTGTAGATGCAAATGTTATTTTTAATACAAAAAATGTAAAAATATTTAGGTTGGACTATTATGAAATTAAACAGGGGGTTTCATCATCATCATTTTCATCTTATTCAACCATTTCCAATTATGGTGTAGCCTCTCTCACATAATTACATTCTCCATATATCATTACACTCTCTCATGTTGGTTTAATACCCTCTATAACACTCCTAAACATATATTTAAAAAAAATCAAAAGAAAGTACCATGACAAAAGCAATATTTTATAGGATTATGTTATCTGTTTTGTGTTATGATTTACGTACAGTTTCCAAAAATGTTACACAACTAGTATATAATTAAAAAAAATATATCGATTCAAATTTAAAACGATCATGGACAAGAATATCACTGCCTACCCTCGTATTATGACAACAAAAATATCCTAACTAATGGCCCACTATTTTTAACCACTCACATCCTATGGGATTTTAAATAAAAACCATTTTCAATTCAAAAGTAAATTCATTAGTCAAAATAAGTGAATGAGTAAGCTGATCTTTAGTCAGGTACTTCCTCTGATACAAACAAAATTTGACTCACTCCACATTTTTAGAGTGCACACATTAATCTTATGATTTCAGATGGAAATTAATAATGTTTGTTTCATGTTTCAAGCGATATATGTACCGCTTGTCAATTAAAAACGTTCAATATAATTGGCATAAGTATTATTTTTATTTAAAGATTATTGTACCATTCCTTAATCAGCACATATCATCACTGATTTATTAATTATTCAACCATGAACAAAATGAAGGGGAATTTTGATAAAACTTATTTTTAATAATCAAAAATACCTTATAATATATTTAGATAGCGTAATAAACAAGTAATAATTCACAAGTAAATCCTGGTTTTATAAATGTGTTTACTTCAAAAATTGCGGGTGTTAAAATTAAAACAAGTTTAAAAACAAGCGAATTGTTTCCAAAATATTTCTAATTTAATTCTCTAGGTGAAATTCTTTAAATTTCTACATACAAAATAAATTTTAAAAATCCCACTACGTTAGGTGAGACCACCCTGTATATCTTGTTCATAAAAATCCGTCGGTATATCAATAAAAGTATAAAAATAATCAAGCTGTTTTTAATAATATACCAATAAAATGGCAATAGCAAGCCCAATATATGGATTTACTGGCTTGTTATTACTATCATATTGCTACATTATTATATATACTTTATCAATTTCTGCTTCAATCACAGTTTGAGCTTTTTTATAATTATATACAGTGATGAAGTATTGGTATCGACTAGAAATATATTCTAGGAGTTTAAATATAGATGCAGAATGCAGACATAACAAATAATGTAATAACCTAATTTCACGGGATATCTAGATCATTTACTTGTATTTTAAAGCTAATTTTTTAAAGTATTTGGGTCAATGCCTATTTTTTATAAATTATGTATTTGAAGTTAAAGCCACTAACGTTTCTGAAAGAAATGTACCCAGTATATGTATACAGTTTGTCCCATTTTTGTGTGTTTTACAGTGTTTCTCGTTTATGAGCAGCGGTACAAAGATATGGTTTACACAGTTGCTACTTTTTTATGAAACTAAAGATGGTAAACACATATTTGATACCGCTATTAAAAATTTACGATAAAAATATATGAAAAAAAAGACTTAAATCTTTTTTTCCCTTTTGTAAATCTCATAAAAGACTTAAATCTTAAAATATTTAAATCTTTTTTAAAATGACTTAAGTCATTAAAAAAAGATTTAAATCTTTTTTAATGACTTAAATCTTTGTTAAAAATCTTTCTCTATTTCAGAATAAAGACTTAAATCACAAGTCATTTTGAAATTGACTTAAATTTTAAGCACTAAGTCAGCTTTCGAAATATGACTTAAAATCAAATGATTTAAGTCATTAAAATGACTTAAATCAAAAAAAGACTTAAGTTTTCTGTGAGCTTGCATCTCTACTTGGGAAAGTATAAGCGGGATTAACCATTTTAAAACAAAAATTTTTTATATTCTTCATAATTTTTTTTCCCCAAAATAATAATAAAAATGTGTTTCCTCCTGTAAAGACAATCCGGGGACATACTGTATACATAGGTGCAGTGTGGCGCATCTAGAGATTGAGTCTAGGAGGGGTATTGTGAATATTCAAAAAAGTACTAAATTTGAATTAAATTTTTGCTGGAAGGTATTGTAACTGTGGAAAAAATCTACTTCGATTGGTTTGGATATTCTGTTTCAATTTGTATTATTAACTTTTTTGTAACAATTTTATTTTATACCAAATTTTATCTTTTTTAATTAATATCTTTCTGGGAGGGGTAATTACACCTATTACCCCTCCCGTATATACGCCCCTGTATAGGGCTTGTTTCTCTCTACAATTTCCTGTTTCACAATGTACCTTTTCTGTCCGGGAAGGGTTCATAGTTTCATAGTTGTCGATTTTCGAAAGAAATCAGTACATGTATATTATTTCCTATATATTTTTCATTATATTGATTTCATGGAAAGCACTGTTCATTAAAATGTTGTATCTTATGTTATAGGGCTTGTTTCTCTCTACAATTTCCTGTCTCACAATGTACCGTTTGTGTCCGGGAAGGGTTCATAGTTTCATCGTTGTCGATTTTCGAAAGAAATCAGTACATGTATATTATTTCGTATATTTTTCATTTTATTGATTTTATGGAAAAAACTGTTCATTAAAATGTTGTATCCTATGTTATAGGGCTTGTGTCTCTCTCTAATTTCCTGTTTCACAATGTACCGTTTGTGTCCGGGAAGGGATCGTAGTTTCATAGTTGTCGATTTTCGAAAGAAATCAGTACATATATATTATTTCGTATATTTTTTATTTTATTGATTTTATGGAAAGCATTGTTCATTAAAATGTTGTATCCTATGTTATAGGGCTAGTTTCTCTCTACAATTTCCTGTCCAACAATGTACCGTTTGAGGTCCGGGAAGCAGGGTTCATAGTTTCATAGTTGTCGATTTTCGAAAGAAATCAGTACATGTATATTATTTCGTATATTTTTCATTTTATTGATTTTATGGAAAGAACTGTTCATTAAAATGTTGTATCCTATGTTATAGAGCTTGTGTCTCTCTCTAATTTCCTGTTTCACAATGTACCGTTTGTGTCCGGGAAGGGTTCATAATTTCATAGTTGTCGATTTTCGAAAGAAATCAGTACATGTATATTATTTCGTATATTTTTCTTTATATTGATTTTATGGAAAGCACTGTTCATTAAAATGTTGTATCCTATGTTATAGGGCTTGTTTCTCTCTACAATTTCCTGTCTCACAATGTACCGTTTGTGTCCGGGAAGGGTTCATAGTTTCATAGTTGTCGATTTTCGAAAGAAATAATTAAAATAAATTAATTTCTTTCTGGGAGGGGTAATTACCCCCATTACCCCTCCCGTATATGCGCCCCTGCATAGGTGGGACACATATCTTTAACACCTAATTTACTCTGTACAGTGGTTTCGATTTTTTTTTGTCGAATAATTTTTTGCGGTTCAATTAATTTCACTACAATTCTTATAGTGTAAATGTTACAAAGAATTTAGGCCAATAATCGGATTTTTTTCAATAATATCTATCTGGAGTTACGTGTCCCATACAGGACGTCAGTGTAGGGGGGCGTGTGTAAGATATTTCAGTGGGACGATATGCTATACTTAAATTAGAACGCATACTATATTTAACCTGGGCGCTCTCTGTTACCAGTTTGACAACGTTGCTTTCGTAAAAATATTTTTCTGGAGCTTATGAAATCTGAAAAATGTATTTTGGATTTTGTTTGTACGCTCCTGGCCTGGCTGGACCCCACGGTCACTACGAAAAACCAACAATCCATTTTATTCCACATATTTCAAATAGAAAATGATTCTTTTTTTATTTTATTCCTTTTCAAAATGACATAAAAATAGAGGAAAAGTTTTTTTTTTTTCGAAAATCTCTGATATACTAAAACTGGGACACAGATGACACAAAAGAGACTGGAACAATACTAGAAGAAAGAATATGAAGAGGTTTTCGACAATATAAACAAACTATGTACCTTTTGTTTATAATGAGTCTATTTTTAATTAATTATTGTATTAGTCGTGCGTGTACTGTGATCATGATCTTATTTTATAATAAAAATAGAGTGATATAAAAATAAAGGACCTTATTTTTTAAATGCTATAAACTAATCATACGGTGAATAAAGATATATTTTTAGATAATTATACGTAGTACAACGAACTAGTAAACAAAAAAGACATTCTAATAAATAATACCAACCAACCAAAACCAAACCAAACACTGGAAATAGTACAAGACTGTATATTTGGGACAACTAATACACAGCTCGGGATCTCTACTACCAGAAATCAACAGAAGAATTAAATTAGCATGGAATATTTCTGAAAGAAACTCAATCATATTCAAATATAGAAAAAAAACATTCGACCAATATGTCAGAAACCTGGACATTTAAAACGGACATTATAACGAAACTGCAGGTCGCACAACGCTCAATAGTACGAAATACACACAACCAAACTTATATGGAATCATCTATTATTTTTCATAATTTTTGAGATGTTTGAAAATGTTGTATTTATGAATAAAACTCAGTCCTTACCAATGACTTTTAATGAAAAATAAAATCCATATAGCAATAAAAAAAAATCAACAATTCCCAAAATAAACAAAATGGTATTTTTTTGGTTTCTGAAATGAAATTAAGATTTAAATTTTTAATGGTCAAAAAGCATAAACAAAAAGAAAATTGATAATTTTAATATTCCTTGTTGCCACCTCTAGCCCTTATGCAAGTTTCTATCCGCACTGGCATGCTTTTTATTAAATTATCCACATTATCTTGGGGTATGTTTTCCCATTCTGCTAATGCTGCATCAATAAGCTGTGCGAGATTTCCTGGATTGTTTCGACGAACTCTAACCCTTCTTTTGAGCTAGTCACACAAGTGTTCGATAGTGCCAGTCCAAAACTATGACACCTTCCATTTCAAGACATTAGACAACAATAGACAACAATGGGCCCAACTACAAAAAGAGTATCTAAATGTGTGAGTGAGGCTACACCATAATTGGAAATGGCTGAATAAGCTGAAAATTATGATGATGAAGTTAATGATAATGATAATTGAGTTAGTCTAAGCTAGAATATCCAGAGTTTAAAATACAGTACAAACGATCATTTACTATTAGTATCCAAAAATAAAACAAAAACTAAAAAATAGTGTTTTTAAGAAAACATGTTTTTCATTAATGATGAAACTTAAAAATAACATCAAATACAAGCACCGTATTCTTTTTTCAGACCTATAAACGATCATTAGATTTGTTGTTTTTTAGTTTTGGCCAAGATCTTGTTGATACATCTGCCAAATTTTCTTTGGTCTCTCACTCAGAACGTTTTTTTCTGTATCTAAACGCTTGAGTTCCATTGAACTGTGAGTCTACACATAAAGATGTCACTGATTAATACTCACGTACCTTTTTAATTACCAAGCCAACTTATCCTATGCTGATATCAAACTATTTTCGAACGCTTCAAATGCTTCGCGGGATATAGTTGTGAATGATTCATTTCTTTTGATAAAATAACAGTAGAAATGTAAATTTAACAAATATTGGTATAAACCTAAAGAAAAAATCAAAAGACTTGAAGTACAATTACCTAGGAGAATTTTTATTTATTCCTGTAGTTAATAAAGAAATAATGATTGCCTAAAAATATTAATAGGATACTGAGTCAGAGAATACGTACACTGGAGAATATAATTATTCATAAAAATTAGAGAAAGTATCCAGAACGCATATCACTCGACAAAATTCCAAATTATTGGAACGATATCAACCAAGTAAATGAATATGTAAGTGCAATATATTAGTACAATTAAACAGTTTAAATCAGAGATATAGAACTTTCCACTTCCATACCTCTGGTTTGAATCTATGATGTGTGATTCTAATGTATATGCTCTATACAGGGTGAGTCTTAAATAAGTGCAAATATTTTCAGGGCTGGTAGATCTCGATAAAAGAAACATATTTTCTCTTTGTCGTTTTTCAAATAAGTCCAAAAAAAACGAGCTATTTTACTTTGAAAATTTCCAGTAAAAATGAGTTTTTGCTTAAATTTTTTGAGAACCACTGTATCTTTTCTGGAAACCACTGCTTTTTTTTCAAAAAAATTCCAAATTTTCGATTTTTTTTTCGCGAAACAAACCTCATAATCGTGTTTCGGGGGTCGAAATCCTACCCCTAAAAATATTTGCACTTATGTAAGACTCACCCTGTATTGTTATTTGTCGAATTGTTATTTTGGGCCTATATTTTTTAAACTATTAAAGATTTTCTATAAACATTTACAAATAAAAGTGATATAAAAAAGCTCAGTGATGTTTTTCAGCCATACTGATATTTACATTTCCCAATAATAGGTACGGTAATCAAAAATTTACTGATTCACAATACTGAATCATCAAAATCTACTCTACGTCGAGTAAACATAGCTTAAGTGAAAAAAATTTAGCTCTTGTTTCTCACAAAAAAGAGCTATTATTAGTGTATTGTGCTAAATAAATGTTTGGGCAACGCTTTTGATGCAAATTGATGTCGTATAAATATAATAATTTCTGGAGAATATCTTAATTGGAGAATAAAAACCGAGAGTTGTCCAGAAAATAAATAGTGGTTCTATTTTCGTGAAAATTATTTGAGAAATATTATGTAACAATACCTTCAAAATTCTGCTTTTCAGTTTCAGATAAATATATATATTCACAGCTGGTAATAAAAAAACTGACTTTTTGCCAAATATTTTGAAGAAAACTCACGGTTTTTTAATTTTTACACTTAGGCATCTTATTTCACCTTGTTTATTAGTTAGCACGAAATTTTAAACATAATTAACAAATATATATGATCTCTATAATTAAAAAAAATTGGTATTCTGAAAAAGCCACACCGATTTTGAATTGAAAAAGAGCACCGCATTAAAGTATAAGTCTTCACATTTTTTTTAAGCAACACAAACTCAGATTTTAAATCATATTACAACTAAAATGGCGAATGAAACGGTTTACTTCTTTAGATCGGCAAATAATAAAATGAAAAATGGAGTACAAACGGCCTACAAGCTCTTGTTTTGCGCAATAATACTTTTAAAATAAAACGTATATGAAAACAAGTATTTTGGGGCCAAGGTTTTTCAGCTTTCAGCAACTTAGATCGCTTAATATTAGTCACTGTGTAGCAACGTTTCGGAATTATTGATGTTTCCATAGCCAAAATTCGTATCGATAGAAAAAAAAGAGAGCATAATAAAGAAAATATTGAATTGCACAAAGAAATTAATAAATTTTATGTGGGAATAAAAACTATTTACATCGAGTGCCGGGGGCAGATGTTTGTTATTGAATTTACCGCTCCTTCAAATTTTTGATGTGTTTATTTTATTACTGGATGCATTTATAACTATTTATCTAATAACTTCACGCGTGAAGAAGGTCTTTTAAAAATAACTTTTCATGAAAACCAAAATATTAATTTGGTTATCGCAAAAACCGATGTATAAAAATTGTGATACTTCTACTCTACCAGATATATGTATAAGTAGCGTGTACCAGCGACTTCGTTCGCGTCGAATTAATCATTTGTAATGGTGATGATAAAGCAAAGCAAGAATTTCCATTTTTAACATACAAACTGGATAAAATTTTCTCACATTTATGTCGGCATGAGAAAAAAGCAATATGGCGATATTATTATATAACTTGGTAATATTTGAGGGGTAGTTTCATCTCGTTGGAATTTGATTTTCGAAAAATTCGTTTGCTAAAAATAAGCTTTTTACGTCAAGCAGTTTAAGCAGAATCGTGGTTAAGAAATTACCCAACTTTTTGGAACACCCTGTATGATTTTTTAAAAAAATTCAAAATATGTAAAAAAAAACAAATAAATTATGCTTTTCCAAGCGTTTTCCCGAAAGACTAACCGTTTTTTAAATAACAAATATTGTAATATTTGAGGGGCGTTTTTACCCTCTTGGAATTTGAGATTCGAGAAACCCCTCCTTATCGAACCTCTACACCCCACAGTCAATCCGTTTGCCAAAAATCAGCTTTAAACGTCAAGCAGTTTAAGCAGAATCGTGATTACTCAGTGGTCATATTTTATGAAACACCCTGTATAAATTTATAAAAAATCTTAAAATATGTAAAACAACAAAATAAAATATACGTGTTTAAGAGTTTTTCCGAAAAACTCACCGGTTTTAAAATAAAAAATATTTTAATATTTGAGGGATAGTTTCACCCCCTTAGAAGTCGAATTTCGAAAAATCCCTTCTTATCGAACAGTAAAGTCAATCTGTTTTCCAAAAATCAGCTTTTTATGTCAAGCGTGATTAATCAATGACCAGATTTTTCGAAACACCCTGTATACATTTTTAAAAAATCTTAAAATATGTAAAAAAACAAAATAAAATATACGTGTTTAAGCGTTTTTTCGGGAACTTGACCGTTTTTTAAATAAAAAATATTGTAATATTTGAGGGGTGGTTTCACCCTCTTGGAACTGGAATTTCGAAAAATCCCTTCCTATCGAACCTCTACACCCTAGAATCAACCTGTATGCCAAAATTGAGCTTCTTACGTTGAGTGGTTTGAGCAGGATCGTGATTAATCAGTATGTCAGTCACTTAAGGATTTTATGTATTAGTATAGATGCCAAAAATGGAATGGATGTTCGTGTTTTACATTATTGGATTATTTGCCCATAACTATAGTTTCTTCAAAATTGATGACCTGGGCAAATTTGATCAATTTTATGACCATTACGTATGGAAAAATAGTTTTCCAAATTAGTCCATATCTCAGGTTCATAAAATCAACTAATTTTAATCATAAAATTATGAAATTGAGAGGTTTTGTAGCAACTTTTATGCAGCCATTCGAAGACGTATAACGCAAATATTCTAACTTCTTTAAAAATGAAATAATTTTGAACCCCTCTATTTGGAAAATACTAAAATGGATTTTTTATGGAAATTTATGATATGTCCAGAGCTGCAACAAGTCAGTTTTAAAAAGACTTATGTCATTTCTAAAATGAAAATGATTTAAGTCTTAAGTCAAATTCAACATCAAACCAAACCTTAATCAAGCCTTAATCAAAGCACCTGTGTTTGGAATTTTAGGTATGGCTTAACACGACAGGGTTGGGCTAAGCCTTAGGCAGATTTCTGAAATATAATATGTATTTCCTTCGGCCACAAACCCGCTTTTCCCGACCCCTGAGAGCGACCCGAAAGTACAGCGTAATAGACTAACTAGTAAGTAATAGACTAACTACTAAGTCATTAAAATGATTTAAATCAAAAAAAGATTTTAAGTTTTCTGTGAGCTTGCAGCTCTGGGTATGTCCAAAATCGACCATTAGATGTGGAAAAAGAGGCTCCATGGAGCTCACCCAGTTCAAATTCATGTTCCCATAAGGAAATTAACTAAAATGGAGTGGACGGTAATAGAAGAGAAGATAATAAAAATTACAGGCTTTTTTGTATTCGCAAACTAAACGGAAAAAGTGAAAATGTTGCCAAGTCGAGGCTTCGACCTGGCAGGAGCAAGATCGGCTTAAGTCGGATTGCAGTGCGAGCAGGACGCTCGTGTCATCGGCTCGAGCATTGTCGTTTACACTCGAACGTGCCGCCCTATATGGTTTGGCATGGATCGCGCCTGTATAAAATTACACACATCTCTTTTTCTCGGCTACCTTCTAAAAATATCACGCCAGCCTACGTTTATTTCGAGAGAACCGTACACTATTTTTCATCCCGATCCAATCGGACCCGTCTTATCACTTATTTTACAAACATTCTCCTTTAAACTATCCCCAAAAAACGTTTCTTTTAACTTTTTATTTGGTCATAATCAGCATACTATCTATTCTGGAGATACTCTGGGATGAATTTGGAAAATTAGATGCAGGTATCCAGAAAGCGGGTTTATTTAGAGCTTCAAGTGATGAGATTCTTGAAACTTAAAGAAAAACTAAAGATTCCATTTGGGCATGTCCGACAATGAGTCATAATTAAAGACCTGACCTGTGCGAGGTGGAAAATTGGGAAAAGCGCGCGACATAGAGATCGTTCGAGTTTGTGGCGGCGCCGAGAGTCGCCGGTGGTGGGGCCTGGCAAGGGGGGGAACCCTCGCCGCGCTGGATTAGACCCGAAGTACACATTGGACTCCTTTAGTCAGTGCTTTGGAGGCCACCAAGCAAACTTTAGGATAGACGAACGACTCGACGACGCGCGTGCGACGGGAACGACCACGTACACCGCGATCCGCGAAGTGTGTGTTGTGCAGTGTAGAGTGTTTGGGCTACCAACCCTCTACTAAACCTCAACCTCCACCCCTTGCGTGAAGTAAGTTCGGTGCCTCGTCCCAGTGAGCGTAAGTGCCCATCTAGTGAACTGGAGTTGATTCAATCTTCCTACTACAACTGTGCTCGTTGATAAACGATTAAAATCCCCTAGATCAGCAGTTACGCCCGCTGCGGAGTTAATAGCGCTCCAAACACTCATAAGACTCGTTCGACTTTCAGGCAGGGTTCATGTTCACGATAGCAGGGTAACAGAACAGAGTTAGCATGGGAGTGGCGGAGGATTTCGCTCCCAGCTTCACCCAGAAGCCGCAGCTGAGGCAGGAGGACGACGGCAACAAGCTCGTCTTCGAATGCCAGCTGCTCGCATCACCCCAGCCCGAAATACAATGGTTCCGTAGCGACACACTTCTTCAGGAAGACACAAGGACCAATTTCAAAATCCAGCCCATCGGTACCAACAAGTACTTGGTGGTGTTGGAACTAGACGATGTGATCGAGACAGATGCAGGCCTGTACAAGGTCAAAGCGAAGAACACCATGGGGGAAGTTGCAGCGTCGATCAACCTCAACTTCAGCCGTAAGTAACAACTTTCTCTTCCTAATTCCATATATCTTTATAAAAAAACTAATCTCCTTCTATTTTTAGCAATGGACGAGCCAAAAGAAAAGTAAGTATCCTTATTTCTCCATCGGCGTACTTCTAAACGTCTCCATTAATGTTTCTAGACAAATCGATGGTCTAGCACCAACTTTTGCGAAGAAACCTGCCATTCGGCAAGAAGAAGACGGCAAAAAGCTTCTTTTCGAATGTCGGATTCAAGCGGATCCTCGTCCAGTCGTCAGTTGGTTCCACAATAACAATTCCGTTAAAGAAAGTCCCCGTCATAAGGTACTTAACAAAGTTACAGTTAAATTTAGTTTCCCAGTTTTTTTAACGCTCATTGTTTTAATATCCACTAAATATATACCTGGCAGTGGAGAAACAAAACATTGACAATAACATATAAGATATTCCGTGCAAGCGAGTTGGTCATACAAATTGAATAAACTATAAAATACCTTCGACACTTCTAGGAGAATACTAAGAAGCATCTAAGTCACACCTTCTTTCTCTACAACTCAAATAATTCACCCATTTTGTTTACTCTATCTTGTTGGTGATCTTAATAAATCCTATGAATCGGTACCAACTTATTGTTTATTTATTACTATTTATAAAAATTCCATTAGTAACTCAACTATGAATCAATTTAATAATAGAAGTGCCAAGTTCACTTGGCGCAAGGTGATTCTGATTGTAACCCATACTTTACCACAGAGTGGTCATTTTTGGAGGTGAAAACAGAGGCTTATTTTTCATGGAATAGGATAAATATTGATTTATACCATGGATCGTATAAAATATATTTTGTAGAAATTCGCTTGCACTGTAAAAATTATTTGAAAATTCCCGTCGGTACCCAGTTAAGGTTTTTGTATATACATTTTCGTAAGACTTGCAAATTAAAGAAGATAAATGCTTTATTACAAAACATTTTCTTTCTAGAATACACCAAGATGATTATAACCACGTTATCATTATCGATTACTGATGAATTTGATAATATTCGACTTGTCGTTTGTTGATTCTCACTAACTTTCCGTTTCCATTCCATATCCGTTCCGTATTTTTAATTGTATTGACGCTATACGTAAGCTTCCGTTCCGTATCAGTTCCATACTTTTTATTGTACAACTTAAATCATTACAAAAGTTTTATTTTAAAAATTTGTATCTTTTGCAAAAGGTAATAGATTTAATTAAGAGGTAAAAGAATAAATAAATATCAGCAAAATATTAACAGAGCTGGTACAAAATGTAAAAACTTGACAACGCTGTTTCCGATACGCTTCAGCCCGTTCGTCAAAAAGACGTATGGAAGGAAAGAATATTGAACGGAAAGGAAACGGAACAGATAGTGTGCACTGTCCTATTCATTTACATGATATAATATTTTATGTAAACGGAAGGGAGCTGACATGGAAGGTATAGCGAGAATCAACCTTTAGTGTTCTTCTGCTGGTGATAATGTTAATAAATGATTGTGTTTTGGTGTAGAATAGAAAAAAGATGTGTATATTTTTTTAAATAGAGAGGGACATTCAGAAGTATACAAGCGATACCCTTGTGTCAGTGATTGTTTAATAGATCCTCCTTTCCAAGACCTATTCCTGTGTTTTGAGCTTCTCTATAGTTTGCTGGAGTTTGATTTCTTCAAGTGTTACGAAAATGTGTGCGCCAAGACCTTGACTGAGTTTTCGTCCTTACTTTCAGTTGAGGATAGACAAGGATGGACACTCGTACTTTGCGACCCTTGAAATAATAAATGTCACAGTTGAGGATGCTGGCAAATACAAGGTGACTGCAAAGAACGAGCTTGGAGAGAGTAACGCGACGATCAGTCTCAACTTTGACAGTAAGTTAAATGTGGTGTGTCTCCTTGCTTTGTGTGTCCTCAGTGCCGTTATCTTCCACTATTCTTAATCTCCATCCAGCTCGCGAATCGCATAACAGATCACTATTGCGGGGGCTGTTTCGATTCAGTGTTGCCAACGTAAAGTCACGATAATCGAACGTTCTCACTCGGTCATGGTTTTGTTATGTTTGTTGTCATTAACCACCAAAAATAATTGAAAACGGCGCTTTTGATCGTACGCTTTGTGCAACTCAATGTCGTTGCAACGTATTAATCAAGTCTGGCAAATATTTTCAAACTCACTCAAACCTGGAACAAATGATGTATGCAGAGAGTAATTCAATAATAAACTACTTCAATTGCAGAACAGAAAAGAACTCAGATTGACCATGCTTCTGAAATACTGAAATCCCTTTTCAAAACACGTAGGAAATTGTTAGAATAAAATCCGGATGTAATTACAAAATAATATAATCAGGCGAATACGTTTAAAGCTTTAAAGAAATAAACACGTTGAGTATTCCTGGTCATAATTTAAGCAAAAAAATATACCTTGAGAATTTGTAATTGTAATGAGAATAAATCACTGAAAAACTCATTTTTTATTAAGGAATATTTTAACTCCCTGTGTAAGTTAAATATTTAGAAAAAATTAAGATCCTGCTTGAAATAAAATGTAGGAAGAGAACCAATAAAGTCATAGTTTGTAAAATTACTCTACCCAAAGAGGGAAGCTTTAATTTTAGAACAAATTTTTATATACAGGGTGAGTCTTAAATAAGTAAAAATATTTTGAGGGGTAGTATAATTCGACCCCAATGAGGTTTTTTTCGCGAAAATTTTTTTTTGAAAATTTGGAATTTTTTGAAAAAAATTTTGGTATATTCTGAAAAAAAATTATAATATGGCAATATAGGTAGTTGATTAAATTTACAAGAAGGAAACCCTAGAAAAGATTTTTTTTTATTTTAAATAACTCGATTATTTGGGACTTAAAAATGGTACAGAAAAAAATATGTTTCTTTTATCGAAAGATCTACCACTAAAATAAAGAGAAGAAAAAAATCAAGAAAATACTTATTTAAGACTCACCCTGTATATTTCCAATACTTTGTTAAGTGATCTGATTAGAGAGAAACAAAATTGCATAAAAATTCTGATTTTAATTTTGTCCTCATTCGTGGATTTCTGCAAAACATCAGACCTTGAAACTAATACAAAACATTTTTTTTAATCTACATACCAGTTAAAGGCATGATTGTATTTGTTTATGGTCTTTGTGTATAGGGAAGCATGGAGATAAGAGTATTTTCTGTTTGTTACTTGAGAGAAATAAAGATTGTGTTTGTTGTTGAATTGCCGTGTATAAAGCAGTAACTTTACCCGCAAATTCCCGGCTTTTTAAAACCTCGTTGCCTCGAGCCATTCCGGCCGAAAACGAACTGGCAACACTGCTTCTAACAGCGATATCCGCCCCCGCACCCCTGTCCCTTCTCTCGGACGGACAAGTAAGTCAGCACTCGTGCACAGTACAATGGACTAACCGACGCTTAATCTAAGCTCAGCTTTTAATTTGCAGTTATTTAACATCCCATTTTCTAATCAGTGTACATTAGGTTCCAATTCGTTTGTGTGAGTTCCGCTTAGATTAGATGAGTGACGAAGCTAGGCTGCCCAGTTGAGGCAGAGATGTCCACACGACACTATTTTATTGATTAACATAACAACAACCTATCGAATCGAAGGCCATGTTCTTGCAAAATGTGACACTTGTATTTCAGAGTCGTACACCATATTTTGATTTAGCGACGTTCACTTTAACATAAAAGTAGCAGTAGCGATTAAAAGCTGAGCTTTTCCTTTCGGTGAGCATTGTAAGTTGCGCGAGTTGCTGGCTGTCCGTGTCGCGATAGCCAGTTTAGGGCAGTTTCTGCGTAGGCGACGAAGCACCGGTGCCCGAGCAGGAGGGCATCAAGCCGACCTTCACCGAGCGCCCAGTCATCCGCCAGACAGACGACGGCGCAACCATCACCTTCGAGTGCCGCTGCGTGGGCGTTCCCAAGCCCGAAGTGCAATGGTACGTATGCGCACAATACCCTATGCGCAGAAGTTGGCTCAATCCACCCGTAAAGCTCTCCCTTTTCTCGTCCGACCATAAAATTCGTCAATTCTAAAATAGGAATTTCTCCCCCTCAACATAACAATCCATTTTTTATTTATTAGTCACTCAGATTTTCAGAAATAAGATATCGATAAATCAAAGGTCAATACTCACATTCCAGAAAAAATATAGTCATTCATATATGTAATTACGAAAACTTCTAATGATGTCACAGTCGTTTTAAAAATTGCCGGTGACAAATAAATTGTTATTCGTAATATAATCACCACTTTCAAAAAATGGCAAGTATCCAGATGCCAACATAACGCGAATTGCATCAGCGTTTATTATTTAAGTTTACTAGTATATCAATGCCATACTTAATTTTCTTCTTTAAAGAAACTTCTTCAGAAATGAGCAAATTTATGAAATAACCAATAAATCAAACTGATTGGGCCACCTTCTGTAGTTTGTCATTCTCTATGAGGATGCTCCTGGATATTGAGTGCGTTGTACAGGTACCACGGCAAGGAAGAGGTCCGAGAAGATGGAAGGTACGTCCTGTCCATGGAGCTGGACCAGAAACTGTACTACCTGGCTAGACTGGAGATCGCAGCCGTACAAAAGAACGATTCAGGTGAATACCGGGCCGTAGCACGCAACAGGCACGGTACGGCCGTGGCTACCATCAACCTGAGCTTCGAGAGTCCAGAAAAACCCAAGTAAGACAAGTGTGACAGTGTTGGACTGGAACCAAAAGCATTGGCCTAATTTATATGAGGCTAAGAGGACTAAAAAAACAAGTTGGCTTGAACTGAATTTTCCGACGTGAAACCACTATTTTTGTTCGTTTTGTTGAATTTCAAACACATAAATAAAGTCTGTCTGTGTTAATTTTATTAAATATACAGGGTGAATCTTAAATAAGTGCAAATATTTTCCGAGCTGGTAGATCTCGATAAATGTAGAATGTAGAATGTTTAGGAGGGGAGTTAATCACCGCGACCCTACAGATCTATTGTGTGTTCCCCTTTCTTGAGTTATAACTCATCATACAGTCTCAGGCAGGGGCGGCTCGGAGCACTGGAAGATGGTGAGGCACATTAGAAGAGAATTTTTATTAGTATGTATATAGGGTGGCCATTAGTACGAGAAAGTTCTATATAAAAAAAAAATTGGCGCCGGGAGGCACGTATAACCGCCCATACTAAAATATGTTAATATCTAGTAGTGGGAACTATCGAATGAATACTATCGAAACATTCGATAGTTGCAATTCATTCGAATAATTCGATAGTTAGTAAGAAAACATTCGTTGAAAACTATTCGAATAAAAATTATCGAATAGATCCGTCATCTGCCTTGAAATATTGTATTTTACTTAAATCAAGGAAAACCTTTGATTTTTTCTCGGTCATAAGTTCTAAGGAACTTTTTCGAGTGTCTTAGACCGTTGGAGGACACCCATTCCAAGTTACGGATGGAGTCTTCCAAATTCTTCAGTTCCGCTTTCAGTTGGTTCCCGTTTGGAAAACAGAACGGTTCTGGTCCAGTTAGTGGAGTGTTCGCTCCTTTTCTAGCTAGATCATTTGCTTTTTCATTGCCTTCTATCCCTTGGTGAGCAGGCACCCAGAGTAAGAGGACTTTATTTTCTTTACCTAATTTGTTGAGCTTCTCTAGGCATTCTTTGACCAACATCGAATTGATGGTTACTGAGTTGATCGCGTTAAGTGCTGCTTGACTATCGGATAGGATGGCAATTTCCTGTTTTCGATAGTTCCTATCTAAGATAAATTGTACGCATCTTTCGATAGCGCAAATTTCAGCCTGAAGGATACTGGGGTAGGTGCCCATTGGTTCGGAGTATTCAGTTTTCGGCCCAAATACTCCTATCCCTGTCCCTGCTTTGGTTTTGGAGGCATCAGTATACCACGTAATGGTATGGTCTTTTATATGCTGAGTAAGCGTTTCTTTCTTCCAATCCTTTTTATTACTCAATACTACAGTGAGGTGTTTCTCAAAGTTGTAAATTATTGGTATGTCATCCACTGGGAGTTGGAGAAGTGGAATTTTCTTTTTGAGGGTGTTCCAAGCCCCTGACCTGAATATTCTCCCAGTACTGTTTCCGTCAGTAACCATTCTAATCATTGTCGCATTGGCATAACTACCGACGACAATGTGCAGTGGTGTTAGGTCTAGAATGACCTCCATTGCTGCTGTTGGACATGTTCTCATGGCACCTGTATGCAGACACATGCCATTAGTACGAGAAAGTTCTATATAAAAAAAATTGGCGCCGGGAGGCGCGTATAACCGCCCATACTAAAATATGTTAATATCTCGAAAACTGTGACTTTGACTGATTTTGATGTTATTACAAATTTTGTTGCAAATATTATTCCTAATCTTAAATTGAAAACCGCGTTTCGCTAGCTACTGTAACTTTGGAGTTACTATTTTTTAAATTTTTAACCCCTCCCTATACCAACGCCCGATCCCAATAAAAAAAACGGCAAGATTCTCGGGTGGCATAGTATTTTTGTGCCAAATTTGGTTAAAATCGGTTCAGCGGTTTTTCAGTTATCGTGTTACAGACGGACAGACGGACGGACAGACAGACAGACAGACACCACGAAAATACTTTGTATTTAGGTCATTTATGACCCAATTTTTGCCGATCCTAATAGTCTACCATACCTATTGGTATGATCGGCTAAAAAGTACATATCCTAAAAAAATATTTTCTTTAAAATTGCAATCGCATTACTATTTTTCTGTACAGAATTGGGTTCAGCATAAAATTCAGCATACATCACACTATTGATTTATTTGAAGCACTATATATGCGGGATTTCCATGATAATTCATATTTGAAAAATTTCATCTTTTAAAAAGTGGTAAAAACCTGGAGAGAATTTAACTTATTGATATTTTATTGCTTAAGTACGTATAATATAGCGAGGTATGTAGGATAAAGAAAGAAATCTCAGAAAAATTCACATTCACAGGGATTTTTTTATGGCGAAGCCAACATTGCAATATTATAATGCTATATCTCAGTTTTTTTTAAACGCAATACACACTGTATATTATTTTTAGTATTTTAGATACCCTACAGACTTAAAAAGCGCACATTTTTGTATTTAAAATATTTCTAAATTTTTAGCAGTTGCGGAAATAGCCTTATGTAATATAATTCGCAGTATTATACCAATTACATAGGGCTATTGCAACAGTAAATTTTTATCAAAGCGACCTCAGGATATTTTCTCTTATATTTTACTCTGTATGGTAAAATTTTGTTTTTTCTACCCGTCCTATAAAAATAAAACAAAACGAAATCTGTAACAGGTCACTTTACTTTTTGACTATACACAGTTTATCTAGAAATGATTCGAAAAACTCTAAATCATCATATCTATCAACAATAAGTCACTGTCCACTTTTTAGATATTTACTTAATATGTACAATAATCAGTAAAAAGAGCAATTAAACACGCAATTCACATTAAAAAACGTAGATATTAATCAATTAGAGACAAAACAGTGTAATTACCGGCAGAATTAATTCAAACTGTGATTCAAACTAAGCCAAATTCCCAAATAATGCAATTCTGCATTTTCAGCCTGGCTCCTACAATCTCTCGGGCTGATCGGGAAGTGATACATATTTTTAACGAACGGCTTTTAAGGTTCAAATTTACATTTGAGGCTCGCCTCAATACGGTCTTTTTACCATATTATCAAGAAATTATGGGTTTTAACTAAAAAGTATATAAAAGGAATTCCAAATTTATTTTTCCCAAAAAAAACTCATATTCGTGTTTCTGGGGTTGACACATAGTTACCTACCTCTAAAAATAGTTGCACATTTTTAAGACCCACCCTGTATAAAGCAATTGAATGTCCTTTATACGGAGACTTTTTGACTTACCCTTTAGAGACAAAAATTTTGTTATAAAGTGTCTCAAAAACGTATTTTGATGTTCCGCTACTTTTCGAAGTGCCACCCTGTATATAGATATATTTTGAAAATTTAAAATTACGATAAACGGAAGTTAACAATTTTAAAATCCGTAAACAATTTTTGTTTATATCTGGAAGGAAACAAATATTTTTGTTTACTTTCGAGTTCGTACCAACAAAAATAGGAAACTTTTATTAACAGTTTCCATAGGATAAGGCCTTAATATAATCAGTAATTATAACTGAATTATTCTCTCTAAAAAATTGGAAAACTTCGAAAGAATTCAGCTTGAACCAGTGTAATAAAATATTTGTGATGTTCGTGAAACTATTTTTACCTATACACAACTGGTTTCTTGGCACACTAGGCTCGATCGTATTACATACTTTATGTCTATCTAAACTGAACTGTATAAAAAATACTGCTGTTTAATATAAATTTCCAGCCAAAAAGCAAATAACCTTCCCCGAATACATGTATATTTTCTCATTTTTACTTCTCTATATTTAGACCTTTGGAAAATTCGATACTTTTCGATTAACGAAAATCCACGCGTCTTTATTGCTTCAAAAATAATCTGTCAAAGATCTATTTTTAAAAATTTCACGGATAACTATTTCATTGATTTTCTATTTTTAACTCAAGTACACACAGAGTATGTTGGACGGTAAAGTTCTTACACTGGATTATTCAGTTTGACTTCACGAAGAGTTTAATGAGTAAATAGATATTTACTAAAGCGGTTGAATGATTATCAGTTATTATAAATAAAAAAATCTAACAATAAACTTCCCTCTTGCAATATAATATGTAATTGCACTGGTAGAAGTTGAATCCTTTGCCGATTTTCAGTTGAGCTTTTTGAAACAAATTCATTAAAATTAAAACTTGCATTTATAAAATGATTAAGAAGAAGTATGTATATATATATATATTCAATGAAAATATAGAAATAAACATAGCAGATCATTAAAAGTAGAATTATAGAGTATTAAAAAATATGAGGCGTCAAGTTGCAAAACCCGACTTATCCATTTTTTTAAAAAAATGGCCTAATCACATATATCAATAGTGGACTCTAAAATCTACATAAACCTAGTTTCAAACTGCAGCAAAAATTGATTATTCTATATAAAATTCACTAAAAATTACGTTACTGTAGCAAAATCCGTCTTATCAACTTATATTTGCTTTTTATTCTCATTATTGTTGCGAATCCCGCAAATCCATTTTTTTCATAGGCTACTGACGTCTTGCCCATTTCAAATAATTACCTAATTTTAATAAATTAGCATACCTAATCATTCCAAATTAGGATGCAAATATCTGCATCATACTGCAACAAACCCCGCCTTATCCGAATTATTTTTGTGTTTTTTCTCTTTAAAAATTAAATATTAATTTTCATTTCTAGAAAAACGAGATATAAAACAAAATCTGGACAAAATCCAGACGTCATAGTTTTTTAGCGATATAACAGCAAAAATAGTATATTGTTTTATTAGGAGTAAAAATGATGCTTTTGTTGCGAGACGGTACGTTTCACATAAAGGCGATGCACAAAAAATCATTTTTTCTCCGAACAGAACATGCTATTTTTTTTAAACGCCACAAATAATTTTTTAAACAATTTCAAACGTTGCAAATAATATAAAAATATTTAAAAGTAATATCTTGTAAGTAATTATATATCGAGAAACTATGGTTACGCTCGTTGAATTTGACACTTCATGTCAGTTTAATAATATATTAATCTACTTTCGTGCGTAAAAGGGCTTTATGTCGAGGTGTTCAAAATGACTTTTTATGTTGTCAATCAGTTGAAAAAAAAATACATTTATAACTTTTAAAACCTAAAACTTTAGAAGTAAAACAATGAATTTACTAATATATCGATTTGGTCATTTTAGAAGTGTAGTCTGGATTTTAACGTGTAAGACATGCAGGTAGCTTAATGAAAAATGAAATGTATTAAAAAGAGATAATTATCTTCATTCCAGTGGTATACATGAAAGTTTTTAAAATAGTTTATTTTTTTCTACACAAATTTTCCTACAAGCATAAAAACCGGCAACACTGTATGCCGCGTTTGATTTCGTCTCTCTGTCTGTCAACCGGTCATTTATATTATTCTCTGTCTTACACGTTAAAATCCAGACCACACTTCTAAAGTGACCAAATCGGTATATTATTTTGCATTATTCCTACATTTCTTAATGGAACATTAAAATCCGGACGCTTATGAAAAAACCGCCCGGATGTAGTAAAAATCCGGACATGACGTCTGATAACCCTACTCCAGTTCAACACTGTCAAATCGTGATGGTTTAAGGTATGGCGTACGTTCACTCGCAGAATCTTTCTTTCAGAATTCCCGATGGCAAAGCACCTAGATTCCCTAAGAAACCGACCATTCGCCAGGAAGGCGACGTGCTGATCATGGAGTGCTTCTTAGAGGCGAACCCGGATCCAGATATCACCTGGTTCCAAAGCGAGAAAAGCATTGCGGACAGCCCACGCGTGCGAATGCTGCGCAAAACCACCACCAAAGACACGTACCTTCTCACTCTTGAGATAGCGAACCCGACACGCCTCGACGGCGGCAACTACCGCTGTAACGCTTTCAATGTGTACGGCGAAAGTAACGCCAATATTGCGCTCAACTTCCAAGGTAGGCTGCCCCAGAGCAGTCTTGTCGTACCACGTATCTGTAGTTCATATGTTTGTGAAACGTCTCAATTCCGTTTACTTATCTTGTCCAATTTGTTCCAGTGACGTCGACTCTGTCTCCAACCTCTGTATTGTCATTTTGCATGAGCATGGCCTTTTGATTTAACATCGCTCTAGTTTAGTTCGTAACGTTGTTTTGATACGTGTTACAGGCGGAGATGATGCGGCAGGTTTCGCGCCCTCCTTCATCGAGAAACCCAAAATCATACCCAACGAGAGCGGAACGCTCATTACCATGAAATGCAAGTGCAAGGCCAAGCCCAAGCCTGAAGTCACTTGGTTCCGGGGAACCACAGCCGTCCAGGAATCGTCCAAAATCACCATACGAGTCGTCGATGTACAAGAAGACGTTTACGAACTCGTTCTAGAGATCAAAGTATGTAATAGCCAAGCACTGCAAACTAGTGATGGGCATTACGATTCTTTTTAGTGAATCGAATCACACGATTCAATTTCTCATATTGAATCGACTGCTACGATTCGTTCATTTGAACGAACCACATGCACAATTAACGTTTCCTAAAAACAAGAATCGTACCGGCGATAATTTGGCCGGACAATTACTTAAGGACCAGAAAAAGAAATAAACAGTTCTTTCATTTGTTTTTCAACACTTTCTGACACTGGCGTAATTGGATTGATTATTTTACCAATAATATTAAATTATCAATCCAATTCATATATACTATTTATTAAAAACTTCTTAATACCAATTTAATAATAAATAGTATATAATACCGCGTGATCTAAAAAAAAATGGCGTCCAGTTGCCTTGGAAATGAACATCGATGACATTCTCCATATAATTTTACATATAAAATGACAGCGATCTTCATTTTATAACCATCGCTGACGCCGTTTTTTTACCCTATTGAGCAGAGGTCAACAATATTTATTTAGAGTTGCCTTACATATACTCCCGTACTAAGCACAGTATAAATAAGTTTTTTTCTTGTAAATAACTTTCTTATCGTTTGCATTTTATACCCATGATGTTTGTTTAGGGCTTTTGTTCAACTCTAAATATTGGTGCCTGACTCTATGCCTATATCACGGCCACGCCGTAGAAACGAACGATCGCATTGTGATCCGATTCAATTCTCACGATTCTTTTTTACGGCTCATCGTTCCAATCTTATAGATCCGTGCTGGCCACGATTAAATTGAACGAACCGTATTGTAACCAATGAATAAATTCTCTCGACTATTTGGTCGAACGATCCCATTGTGATCCGATTCAATTCTCACGATTCTTTTCTACGGGTCATCGTTTAAATGTTATGGATCCGTGTTGGCCACGATTCAATTGAACGAACCGTGTTGTAAGCAATGAATCAATTCTCACGACTCTTTAAACGAACCTTCGCATTGTGATCCGATTCAATTCTCACGACTCTTTTTTACTGCTCATCGTTTAAATGTTATGGATCCGTGCTGACTACGATTCAATTGAACGAACCATATTGTAACCAATGAATCAATTCTCACGACTCTTTGATCGAACGATCGCATTGTGATCCGATTCAATTTTCACGATTCTTTTTTACGGCTCATCGTTCAAATGTTATGAATCCGTGCTGGCTACGATTCAATTGAACGAACCGTATTCTAAGCAGTGTATCGAATCTCACGATTCATTTTAAATAGTCGTTCAAATGAACGACTCGTTCAATCTTTGCCCACCTCTACTGCAAACATTTAATTCAAACTGATTTTTAGGATCCTGCGGGTTCTGATGGAGGTACTTACCGGTGCCATGTGAAAAACGAATTTGGAGAAAGCAACGCCAATCTGAACCTGAACATCGAGGCTGAACCGGAGCCTGAAGGTGACGGTCCCACATTTGTCGAAAAACCAAGGATCACCTCCCACCAAGGAGGCAAATTGGTCGTTATGGAGTGTAAGGTACGTTCTAACCCGACGCCGACGATAGTTTGGTACCGGGAAGGAAACAAGGTTACCGAATCCTCCAAGATCACGATGAGTTTCGAAAAAGTCGAAGAAGATGTATATTACATCAAACTAGAACTAAAAGACCCCGGACTAGAAGATTCCGGTCTCTATAAATGTAACATTAAGAACACTTTCGGAGAGCTTAACGCTAACCTTACTCTGAACATCGAAATTATACCAGTTATTAAAGAAAAACCGAAGGTTATCAAGATAATTAAAAAGAAAACAGTTATTGTCGAGTGCAAAGTACTCAGCAAGTTTGCACCTGAGTGCACTTGGTTTAAAGAAGATAACGCGGTTAGGGAAGACAACAGACATCAAGTACAAGTGGAGCAAGTCAAAGACGTATGATTCCTTTATTTTTTTTTCTATTAAAACAAAAATTCAACATAACTTATTTTAGGGTGAATTTGCCGTAAAACTTGAAATTTCCGACGTCCAAAAAACCGACAAAGGTTTATATAAATTAGTAGCCAAAAACGAGAAGGGAGAAGCTACTTCACAAACTGTCGAAGTAACCGAACTCCCACCCGATGAGAAGCCCAAAGGCGAGAAGCCAAAACTTACAAAACTCACTAACATCGTAAGTACCAAAAGCTATTTAAACTAATCCAACTCATAATAATAATTTTGCAGACAATTGAAGAAGGAAAAACAGCTGATTTCATTTCCTCCCTCAAAGTAGCTGACAAAAGCGTCACTATCACTTGGTACAAGGAAAGTACAGTTATAAAGGAATCTAGCGACATAAAAATATCATTCGATGGCACTGTAACACGGCTTACCATCAGCAAATGCAAAGTCACCCATTCTTCCACATACAGAGTCATTGCTAAAAACGAATTTGGTGAGGATGAAGCCACGGCAGTATTGACGGTCAAAAAGAGGAAAGACGAAGAGGAGGAGGAAGAAGAGGTAACTTTTCTGTTGGTTTATTAAAATAATTTACATATTTGCACAACAAGACACTATTTTTAATACATATTGTAATTTTTTACTCTACCTATACACATACAAACACTCAAGGAGGAAAGCGAGGAAGAAATATCAGAAATCAAAGAAAAAAAGATGGAATCGGATGAAGAAGAGGTAGAGGAATCAGAGGTATAAAGCCTATGAGAGTTTGTTTTCTTTCTTCACCTCTGAGTGTGTTTTTATTTTCTTGAGCACTCTGTTTCTATTCCTCTCTGTTACAATATACACCTTCTTATATAATTTTCTTTTACTTTTTTGTAATTTACATTATATAAATATTTTTAGGAGGAAGAGGAAGTAAAAAAGACAGTAGAAAAGAAAGAGGAAAAGAAAGAGGAAAAGAAAGAAGAGAAAAAGGTAGAAAAGAAAGTTGAGAAAAAGGCAGAAGAAAAAAAGGAAGAAACCAAAGTAGTGCAAAAGGTAACATTAAATTCTCATCATTTTTTGTTTCATTGTGCCGTTTATTCCTAATCTGATTCATTGTATTTCATGCAGAAGGAGGAAGAAAAGAAGGTAAATGATATCGCTAAAAAGGATACGAAAAAAGAGGAGGTAGGTAGTCTGTTAATTGTAGGTGTCCTGTCTATGTATAACGTTCGTTGTATTGTTTAATGTAGGAAACAAAAACCGAGGAGAAAAAAGCAGTGAGACGTTCTTCCGTTCAAAAGGTAACGTATACTATGCGTAATTTTAAAGTCGTCTCGTTAACTAATAACAAATATCAGGTTGAAAAGACTGAATCGCGCAGAAGTTCCATAGTCACCGAAGAAAAAATAATTAAAGACGGCGAAAAGAAATCGGCCAGTCGTAAATCTTCAATAGTAACCAAGGAAGAAGAATCAAAGACTGAAACTAGACGCACATCAGTGGCTGAAGACAAAACCAAAAAAGTCTCTGCGGGCGCTAAAAAATTAGAACCCACCCCTGAAGCGGTAAGTATATTCATCAATCCATATATGGTAAAATTCCAAACCCCTAACAACCTACCTATGTTCCGCCACAATAATATTGATATTCTAAATTCTAACAAATCCGATGTAGAAAACACCAACCACACCTATAAACAATGTAGACGACATATTCGCCGCCAAAAAAACCGAACCTGAAAAACTCAAATCACCTCCACCAAAAGACGCTGCTAAACCGAAAGCAGCCTCCAAAGTGAAATCACCCCCTCCGGCTGAAACAAAAGAAACACCAAAGCCTACTACACCCGCATCAAAAATTAAGTCACCCCCACCAGCGGAAACACCCAAACCCAAAGAACCCGAACCAGCTAAGGTTGAACCAAAAGCTAAAACTCCTTTAGAAAAGAAGGCTGAACCACCTAAATCCGAAGAACCCGCTCCCAATCTAAGCAAAACACGTACAGGTCTTAAGAAGGTACTTACTTACATCTACATAAAATTCTATACAATATACCCTCAGATGCAAAAAAAAACTCTGCGTTTTTTTGTATCTGTGTATTAAATACATTACAAAATAAAGTTGTTTTTACTGTTTTTAGTCATTCCGCATCTAATCACTTTATTCTCATATTTTCTATGTCTTCGTTGGATTCCTTCTCCAATTTCCTTGTCATGTGTACATGTTAGGTTGAGGAGAAAACTGCAGAAGCCACGAAACTGAAGGTAAGGAAACTTTTGTTACGATTATTTATAAAGTACGCGCAAAAGTTTAAATGGATTAATTGCTATATAGACCGAAACTGAACCGCAAA
Source organism: Sitophilus oryzae (assembly GCF_002938485.1). Lineage (NCBI taxonomy): Eukaryota > Metazoa > Arthropoda > Insecta > Coleoptera > Curculionidae > Sitophilus > Sitophilus oryzae. The sequence goes on from NW_022147143.1 coordinate 773,570, forward strand.
AACCCAAACCCAAACTTCCTCCAAAAAATCCGGTTCAGAAAGGCAGTTTCTTAGGCATTCAATTAAAGCCGGTGAAAAAAGAAGCCAAAACTGTCGAAAATGTTCAAATAGAAACCGACCTGAAGGTAACTCAACAGGATGTACGAAACAATGTCCTGTATCTATGTGTCTCTTCTGTGTACTCTATTTCTTCTCTATCTTCTACTTCTCTTTCCACTCTCTACATCTTCTCTTTATCTATATCTTTCTCTCAATCTACTTACAACCTAATATCTATCTGTCAACACAGTTTCTTTTCAATCACACGCAATTTATGGTAAATAATCATTTTGTATTTTGACGAATAGGGGACTTTTTTTTATTACCGTATACCTTTTTGAGTCTCTCCACAACCAGGAGTATACTTTTTGATTACCCTATATATATTTTAGTTTTTTTGGTACTGTTTATTTTTTGTACCATTGAACTGACTATTTTTGGCAATTTTTTGGTAGTATATGTTGGAGTTAAATATTAATATATTCTCTGAATATAACTAACAGTAATATTGAGGTACAGTTTCTTTAGATGGGATAAATAAATCTTTTTTCTTTGATTAGTCCACTGAAGTGAAAAAATCAGAAAAGGCTGCCGTGTCTAAAGGCAAAAAAGACGAAAAATTTGACTACAACGCATGGGAAAATATTCCTGATTACGACAGGCCCGTTTTAGAAAAGTTCGAGCCTCACGAGAAAGTCGACTATGCCGGTAGAGAAAAAACCAAACTTTCCAAGGTAAACTTTCTGGTTTCCGCTTTGGCAATTTCTACGAAATAAATGCTTCTTTTCGCTATTGGCTTGCTAAAATATATTATACCGCGAAATAACTCGAGGAAATTAACAGGAAAAACCACTCTTGGCTACGGAAGCCAAAGAAAAGCCTACTTTAGCAGCCGAACAGAAGGCTGTACCGACGGTTCCTCAAATCAAAACTCCCGAGGCACCTAAAATCGAGGTTATCAAAGAACGAACTCCAGAACCGAGGAAGAAGTCGTTGGAACCCCAACAGGGCAGTGGTAGCAGAAGAGGTTCCTTAATACCTCCCGAAGCTATGGGCCGAAGGGCTAGTTTGATCATCTCTGACGAGGTAAGGTATCGAAAAATCATACTGGTTCAAAATATGCGTTATTGGAAAAGGAAACATCCACAATGCATATTTGAATTGAAGTATATTTTAACCCAAAACCACTATTATTGTTTATATTGTACACTGTAGCTGTCTTTGTCCACGTGATGTTCACTGTGGGTGGTGTTCTTGTACGTCATGTCATATCGTTTCAATTCCTAACTTTTATATCTTTAGGAACATAGAAAACTGAGGCCAGGCGAGGTGTTAGAAGAGAAAAAGGTAAACCCAGCGACGTGGTGTCTGCAATTCTACCTGGATATGCGTCTAAAATTCGTTAACTTATAACAAATATTTATTTCCTGTACTCCTAGAGTCCTATAGAAAGTTTCCTTTTATTTTCTATTCGTACCTACAGTATGCGCCCGGATTGTTTTTACCAGAGGAAAACTTTTTATTATCGACATTTTGAAAAAAATGCATTCTTCATAAAAAAATTGCTTCTCCTAGAAAGGCTTGGTGCATTTCAGTTGATTTAAACAAATTCCGACCGCAGCGCTTCAGCGGAAAAAATCTGAAATTATTAATATATAGTTTACGCCGCCACACAGTGCTTCGTCCTATGGACAAAAATCGAAAAAAAAGTTAAAATTTACTAATATCTGAATATGTAATTTTATACTTATAGCAATGTTCAACCATCCCGTATATTATTTTTCATAAACAGCGTTTTTTGTTAGCAAATATTTTCACTAAAAATAAATTTTGCGATCATTATCTCATCAGTGAAAAAGAATAACATTCATAGTAGTTCTGTATATTATGGAGTTAAACGGGTACGTACTTAATTGAAAGCCACTATGGATATTGTTAAACACAAGGTATGTACTTTAAATTTATTTCTAAACAAGTTCGTGATTGTTTAGTTTTTATTCATTTTTAAGATGATTCTTAAATGGGTATAAAATTTTACGTTTTCAAACTTCAAAAAGGCATTAAAAAAAAACATATCAAAACATATCGTATTTATTGAATATTTTGTTGCCATATTCATACACTTTAATTTTTGTATAGTTCACCTGCGTCTGCTTGCGACGAACTTTATTTTATAATACTTTTCAGATGGAGTAAGATTGATAAGCAATGCCGATCTGGCTAATACTTGGCTTGATCATAAGGACAAGAACTCAAAATTATTAGTATTTCAAAAAATATGTTCTTATTAGATATTGATGAACCTTCCAGTCAAATGAGACACCACTTGTGCCTGAAAAAGTCCACTATGTTGGAGCGAAACGTCGAATAAAAAAAGTGTCCATCTTTCAGTTTATTATAAAATCTCATACCCAAGAAAAGGAAAAAATAATATATGCATATGGTCTATTAAAGAGGTAACTATTAACATCCGAACCCCTCATACCGACAAAATGAACAGTAACAACGCGAAAAAGTAACATATTAGAAAATGATGTACAGAAATATCTTATATGTGAGGATACTTCATCTACCTGTGATTTAGATACTATAAATTTAGAAGATTCTGTCAGCAGTGATTCTCCTGAATCAGAGTAGTTACGATCTATGCATTTTGTTGTCCTAAAGTAAATTTATAGCATCTTAATTTTTTTTTTAATTAAATATAACATTAATGTTTCTTTTTCATTAAAGAAAAACATTTTTATCTTATATTAGGCTTATATTGTAGGAATCATGTTCTAATGTTATTTCAATTCTTTTTTATCACAGGAATTTATTTAATACTTACACCGTTTTCATACTATAACTTATTATTTTCTTAGATGGAACACAGCTCCAACATTATTATTATTTATAAGATTTTTTTTTCATAAACGTGGGACTAAGAACATCATCATTTAGTACAATGAGAGTACTCATCATTTGTGTCAAATAAACCTAGTTTGAATAAATTGTTTACAATAAAAGAGAAGTTTTGGATTTTTGTCCTCTAGAGCCATATGTTCGAAGCACTGTGCATCATGTTGATCGCATTAAAATAATATTGAAATCCTGGTTTTGCCATAATATTTAAGTATTTTGTTTTTTTGCTAGTGCAGTTATTGAAACTATAAAACACTCAGGTACGAGGATTGTGTGATGTAACGCTGTTTCGGGTAGTAAAAAATAAGTGAAAAAGAATTCCAACTAGGTGTCGTGTTGTGTTGTGACAATTTCTAATGTTAATAAAATTGCCGAAAAAATGTTAACACGTAAAGAAGAGCGTAATTAGGGCGTTATTGGGTGCAATAACGTTCAATAAATCAACTTTCCCGGATATTCAACCCTCCCGAAACAACATTTTATTGCTTCATAGTTTCTCACACCGATTTGATCAAAAGCAAAAATAAATTCAAGCAGTTCGATGAAACAAGTGAGTAAACAAAGTGATCGTTACATAATCAAAAAATTAAATAGACATATACTATGAGACGATAAAATATAATTCGCAATATTAATGGTTCTCTGAAACTGTATGAAAATTTAGAAAATTATAAACTGGATAAACCATTTTAGAAGAAGCAAAAATGTCAATAATAAAAAAAGTTGTTTTCTCTTGCAAAGACAATCCAGGGACATCCTGTATAAATACGACATAGGTAAAGCAAGGCAGAACGTCTTTCTACAAGGCTCTGGAGTATTTCAAGAACGTTCTATTTATCGTACTATCAACATAAAAATTTCTTTAACAAGAAACGCGTATTTTCCGAAAATAGCTTCCAAAATAAACATATCGTTTGTTAGTCTGCTCTGGATATTTATACCGTATAAATATTTTTCGAATAGGCGTTTCTTGTTTGAATTTTTGCACATACTTCATGCACGCGAAATGCATGAACCACACCACACCTCGCACTAGCAGCCAGAAGCACAATTAAAAATAAACTGCAGCAGATAAAATCGAGTATAGCACTCAACGGTTTAAGGAAAATTCGAATATCAAGTTCCCAAAAGTCCTAAAAGTAATTTGTAAAAAACACATACGTAAATTTATATCTCAACAAAATTTTAGACACGTTTATCTACTCAAGCATTGAAAGATTGAGTTGTTTTTTAAATTTTGTATATAGAAACATAGCAGGCTCCTGTCAACATATATAAAATGTCAAAATTAACTGTCATCTTTAGTTAACTTAACAAATAAGAATTACTTTAGGAAATTTTGGATTTGTGATTGTCCACTTTTTCAATTATTCTGTCCATTCTTTTTTTATTTATGGTATCTAAAATATTTTCGCAGGGAGGCAAACTGCGTCCAGGAGAAGTACTAGATCCAAAGGTGAGATTTGTGTCCATTGAACACAAAACTAGCCTTTCGGTGTTTTGCCATATTTTGTTACCTATTATTATTTATTTATTTTTACACCTAACAGTTGATGATTTTTTTTGGTTGGATTTTTATTTGCTTATTTATTTCTCCCTTTTATTTTCTTTTTCAAGCCGAAATCAAAGCGCCCAGGCGAATTATCTCCTTCGGAGAAACAGGTTAGCGCGAAATTTAAATGTTGATTTTCTTAGAGGAAAAAAAAACACGTCAATAATATCTATATGTTCTGTGTCTAACTAGATTCAACAAATATCTTAGTGTAGACAGTTCTGAGAATTGTTGTAACATTATATGTGGATATTTTAAAATGTAAATAATATAATTATATTTTTTTTTGTATATAGAAGAATAGATTCGTATCTAATACTAGCCCCCCCCCTTGTTAACTTATTTGTTTTATTTTTTTTTTAGAGTTATAAAAAATTATTTGTTGAAACAAACTAGAATACTTCCAGTTTCAACAATATTTGTTTTTTTTTCTTGATTGGCAAGATTTTTTTTTATATGTTATTTTATATAGTGTATATACTCGCTAGAACTAACACTGAATAATAGAAAATAATATTTTATTAACAACTATACAGCTACTTAATGCTTTTAACGCTTTTGATGTTTTAACAAATTCAATGTGATTAAACAATTTTCGAGAGTAAAATCAAACCAAATCAATATTGTTTCATCACATAAACTCGAGAAAAAAATATACACAGAGTGTTTTAGTAAACTCTGCTTTGTATATTTCCACTGTGTTGTTTTCCTGTGGCACCAAACTTACTTAAAACATTACATAGCGTCGGAGACCCAGCTCAGAAGTGAGGAGACCAAGTGTTGCTGAATTAGAGGATAAAATTAATAAACCGTCAACACCACTTAAACCTTCAGGACCTAAAGGATCACCACCCAGTATAATAGACGTCCAAGAGAATTATTCATCAGTTGAAGGTAAAATTACCTGAAAATTTTGATAATAACATCAACCAATTGTGTAAATTATATCGCTACGATATTTTACGAGAATACGTCTATTTATAAAATTGAGAGATATAATTAACTTCCAGTAAAATTTGACGAAATACCTATGAGCTCAACTACAAACAAACGTAAAATTTTATTTTTAACACTGATGGCAATGTTCTGCCAAAATTTTTCAGTCAGCTGATTGGGAATAATATCATAATCATCATGTTCCGCTTATTCAACTATTTTCAATTCTGGTGTAGCCTCCCTCACATAGTAGGCTATGGACTTAAAAAAATGCTGGCGTTTAACCCTTTCCAACGATATAAAGTTATGTGTATTTGTTTCTAAGAATGAGAGAAATATTAGGGTTTTTATTTTGGTATCGAAGCGGGCTTTAATTTTGTGTTGACCTAGTTGCTTAATTATTTTTTGTCACAATTGAATATTCTATATTTTTATTTATCTGCATAATTAAAGACTTTGGAAAAGGTCATTCTATATTAATATTACCATTTACAATTAAAAAACCAGGGTTACAACAGCACTTTTAAATGAAGAATTTAGAGAGAATTGGATTGGAAAAAGGGGTCCCATATCTTGGCCTGCTAGGTCCTGTGATTTAACCCCTTTCGAATTTTTATGGGGGAAATTAAAAGACCTTATATAATAAGGGAAGAACCTAATACATCCAAAAATTGATGTTTTTTTAGAAAACTATATTCGTCGCTCTAAACATACGTTTTTTAGTTTTGTTCATTGTTGATTGTATCGATTTCAATTGTAATTACTATTAGCTTTTAGAGATTTACTTTTTTAAGAGAAATAAAAAAATGGAATAATTAACATTGTTAACTGTGCATTATTTATTAGCAAAAAAGAATCATATTCTATTCAACAAAACGAGATTTAACTAACTAAATGCATTTTTAGGAAAAAAAATAGATTTTTAATAATTAAAAATTCAAATTCAATACAAAAATAAAACAATAGCCCCAAGAACAACCGTAATGCATTATTAGTATCGTGTGTTGCCACCTCTAACTGCAATAACCGCTTGAAGTCTTCGTGGCATTCCTCTTATCAAATTTTGAAAAGTTTCCTGTGGAATGTTTTCCCACTTCTCATGCGCAGCCTGTTCCAGTTTGGAGGATTTCTTTGCCGAATACGCCTTTTTGACATGTCCCAGACATGTTCTATTGGATTCATGTCGGGGCTGCGTCGGGCCCAGTCTAAAGTTGTAATTCCCACGTCATTAAGGTATTGAATAACATCTAAAGCCCCATGAGGCCGAGCATTTTCATGCATTAGTAAGAAATCCGCTCCTATGAACGGCGCAAATGGAACTACATGTTCTTCAAGGATCTCCAACACATATCTGCGTGCATTAAGGGCAGGTCTAGGTAGAGGCACTAAACATTGTTTTTGTCCAGTTCTGTTTTTCGCATCAGCAAAATTAAAATGTCTTAATTGATATGTATTATTTTCTTAAAGAAATAAGCCGTGGTGCGATAATTTTGTCCGGGATATTTTTAATCCTTTGTTGGTCCAGTCCAGTTGACGGAAGATTTCTTCTAGTGTTGCTGTAAACAGCTATGGGGATGTCTCCCTTTGCCAGTTGGGAACTCTGGGGTTATTTTATACAGGGTTGCTCACCACATACGACACGGAGTATTGTAGCTAAACGATGAGATTTTTACAAATTGTAAGTTTTGGGTTCGATGAAGGACTATTAGAGGTACAATTTAAAAATAATTTTACAAGATACAGAGTGTCCCAAATAAGTAAAAAATATCAAAGTTGTATTTTTTTAATGGAACACCCGTATATTATTACATTTTTAGTTTCCACGATTAAAATAAAGGTAAATTTGATTAAGGTTTATGATACTTAAACCTTACCGTTTTTGAAATATTTTCAATTTTGTGAAATTGCAGTAAAAATTTTAAGGCTTCATTTCTTCAAAGGTATCAAAGTTTTTAATGCTAAATAATTACTGAAGTTTATTTATTGATCAGTTATTGTGTTGCAATAATAAAAATAATACTACCTTATACAGAGTGTCTAAAAATTTATTTTAAATAATTATTAGCTTCAAATGGCAATAACTTGTTTAATTTAAATGGAACGCCCTGTATATTTTACGAGAATCAGATGCACAATTTAATTGTCTATCAAATAATATTATACCATTTTTTACCTATCTCTTTAAGTTTCCGTAGAAAATGCATTTTCTTGTAATTTAGAACTTATTTATCAATATACCCATGGACTATTGACATTTTAGATTATTTTTAAAGATGTACCAAATTTTTAAAGAGTACAGATACTAATATTGTCGATATAATTCGTTTATTTCTTTAAAAAATAAAAAAACTGTTTAAATATTTGTTAAAGAGGACCAATTAATATGATTCCAGTATTCAAACCACATTAACTGACTGTTTGCGTTGATTAATAATAATTGCTCCAAATACTAAAAAACTGAATTTTGTATGGGCATTAGACAGTGTGATAAAAACTAACACCTTAAAAATGATATTTCATTTTTTAATAAATGCTTATTTATAACAACAGAGACTTTAATTTGATAACTTATTATTATATTGATTTCTGACTCAAATCCACATTTATTTATAATAATTTATTAACGAACACAATTAAGTATGTAATTAATTAGTATATGGGCGGAAATAATGGTGTTATATTTAATTAATGGTATACTCTTTGATAAAGATTTAAATAGTTTTCTTTTTGCATACAAATGGGCTAGTAATATTATCGTTTTGCTAAAAACGATAATATTACTAGTCTGTACATTTTGTACATTTGCTGCTTTAAAAACAATCTAAAATGTCAATATTCCATGGATATATTGATAAATGAAGTCTAAATTATAAGAAAATGCATTTTCTACGAAAACTTGAAGGGATAGATAAAAAATGGCATAATACAATTTGATAGACAATTTAATTGTGCATCTGATTCTCCTAAAATATACAGGGCATTCCGTTTAAATTAAAGAAGTTATTGCCGTTTGAAGCTAATAATTATTTAAAATAAATTTTTAGACACTCTGTATAAAGGTGTATTATTTTTCTTATTGCAACATAATGATGATCAATAAATAAACTTCGTTAAATATTTAGTATTAAAGCATTGATACCCTTGGAGGAAATGAAGCTTTAAAAATTTTTACTGCAATTTCACAAAATTAAAATATTTTCAAAACGGTAAGGTTTAAGTATAATAAACCTTAATCAAATTTACCTTTATTTTAATCGTAGAAACTAAAAATGTAATAATATACAGGGTGTTCCATTTAAAAAAATACAACTTTGATATTTTTTATTTATTTGGGACACTCTGTATCTTGTAAAAATATTTTTAAATTGTAGCTCTAATAGTCCTTCAACGAACCACAAACTTACAATTTGTAAAAATCTCATCGTTTAGCTACAATACTCCGTGTCGTATGTGGTGAACAACCCTGTATATCATTCGATCAAATATTTAAGAATATTTCTCAATCTATATGAGTTTGTACTTTTCATTCAATCAAAAATAAATATTTACAGATCAAGTGGCTTATATCAGTCTGCAAGTAGAAGGTGACCCTGTCCCGACATTCAAATTTTACAAGGTAAAACATGTGATGTTTTCTCCACCCGATCGCTTAATTCAAAAAAATATTTTTTAGGGCGTAACCGAAATCATAGAAGGTGGTAGATTTAAATTTCTGACAGATGGAGAGACGAATACTATTACTTTATGTATCAGAAAAGTCAAGCCTAACGATGAGGGGCAGTACAAAGTTGTTGTTTCCAACGTTCATGGCGAAGATACTGCCGAGATGATGCTTTACGTAGCCGGTATGCAAAAAACCTTAATTTCCTATTATTGATATAAATAATGATCCATCTTTTTGTTGTTTTTAAAGGTGCTGCTGGTGTTGATTTCCGATCAATGTTGATGAAGAGGAAATACGCCAAATGGGACAAGGATAAGGGTGACCCTGATTGGGGTGATTTGAAGGAAGTTGAAAAACCAGTTCCAGCGCTTAAGAAAGTAGAAAAGGTAATAAAAATACTATTTCACAGAAACGTTAAGAAACTGTATAATAATAAACGACAATCTCCAATAATCTTACGAGATGCACAAGCGTTTGATTTTTGAAAAGTTTGATACAAAAGTTTTTTAGATGATAGATTTGATTGGCATTTTACATGTTTGCTCGCAGCATGATTTTTGTTTTTTGACATGTGTTTTTGACAAGCATTCTTTTCCAAAATCAGTTTTTAACTCCTTTTTGCCCATGTGATATCCCTTCAATGTCCTAATTCACCAAAAGTTTTTGAGTTTTTAAGTATTTTGAATTTTGTTACTTACTGATTTGATACTATAATCGTTATTAGAGAATACTTTTAGAGTTATAGTTATTACTATTCCGTGAAAATTTTAATTGTTACACGGGAAAACTAAAATTAGCTCTATATACAGAAAACTCTGTCTAGTTGCTTGAATTCCTATGTCATTAATCACTGTGCTGAAAAACGTATATAAACCTACGCAAATTTTATTTACATAACTTTTAAAGTAAAAGAGAGTTCGTAAGGAATTGTTGGGCATTTGCCAAAAATAATCACTATTTCTGTCAATCCACCGCACAGTATAAATTTATTATATACAGGGTGGCCCGTCAGAGCGAGGAAGTCCAATATCGTCGTTGTTTTCAAAGATATAATATTGCTTTATTCTGTTATCCTTGGTATTTAGGTCAATTACCAATTAAATTTACTAAAGTTTTAAACCACTTTTTGGATATAAATTTTGGAAATAGAACGGCAACACCGCATAGTGCTTCAAATATAAATAGTCTACTATATGCAGAATTTTATGCCGAATCCAATTATCTACAGAAAAACGGGGGGTGCAATTTAAAAAAACTTAAAATTTCGTCATAACTTTTTTTTTGCGACACCCTGTATAAAACAAAATATTTTTAGGATATGCCCCTTTTACAGCCATGCAACATCTGTATAAAACTTTTTTTCATATCTTTGACCTAACCTAACACCGACAATATTGGACTTCCTCGCACTAATGGTCCACCCTGTATATTTATTATATTATCTCCATAACAAAGAAGAAAAATAAAAATATATTTCCATGAATTAAATTGTCATCCTTCTTTAAATCCCTTTTGCTAGCAAACTGAAGACGTGTTTGTTGACCGACGAATCTTGTAACCCCCCTCGGGAAGCGAAAGCTTTACCTTGCTAGTGTAAAATCTGAGTTGCAGTTTTCTTTCTAGCCTCCTATGTCAGCGAGAAGGCCTTCGCTAGCCGAACTTATTCCAGATTGGCCGACTCTGCATCATTTCGAACGCAAGGAGGTTTGACACAGGCAGATCTCAACTATGAATGTGATGATCGATGTCACTGCACGACGGCATGGCAATGCTACGTCCCCATCCTCAAACTCCAGTTTAATACACTCTAAGCCGCTTCTAATACATCCAAAATTTGATGTTGTATCTGCGTTATCCTCGAAAGCACGTCCTGTATATATATTTTTTTTATAAATGTACATATATTGTCTTTTCTCCAGTGATTTTTTTTCAGCGGCCGATTTTTGTGGGTGTTCTATTTTTTACAGCTGACATTTTTGACCTTACAAAATGTATTTCTCGTCATAACTTAAACTATCTCTTTTTCTCAGAAACAAGAAAGCTTCTTGAGACCTCTCGTTGACCAGTATGCCAAGGAAGGTAAAGATAAGAAAGTCGTGTTTGAAGCAGGGTTCTCCAAACCAAACTGCAAGCCAAAGTGGCTCGTTAGGAAAGATGTAAGCTCTTTATAACATTTATTTCAGTAAAATACTAATTTTCAGTGGTAAATAATCGTTACAGGAGCTTTTCCAAGGCGCAAAATACAAATTCAAAAACGAAAACGACATGTACCAACTGATCATCATGAACCCCAAGGTTGAGGACTCTGGAAAATACTCGATTGAAATTGGTGGAGTCAGTTGCACAGCTTTCTTAAACGTTGAAGAACCAGATCCATCCTACACTTTCACTAAACCCCTTAAGAAGAAGTACGATGGATACACTGAGCACGAAGTAGAACTCTCTTGTACAGTGAGCAACAGCTTGGCTATTGTTGGTTGGTACAAAGGCGACGTCAAACTAGATGATGGACCTAAATACCAAATTTCGAAGGATTTAAGCGGAGTATGCCGACTTACTATAAAAGACTGTACCTTCGACGACATCGCAGAATACAGCTGTAAATTAGAAAAGCAAACAGATAAAACAACTGCTAAAGTAAACATTGTTGATTATCCATACAAGTTTGTAAAAGTTTTAAAACATCAGCAACATGTAGAAAAGGAAAATATCACGTTCCTGTGTGAATTAAACGATGCTGGAGGTGAAGTCAAATGGTTCAAAGGCGACCAAGAAATCGTTGCTGACAAAAGACTGGTCATCAGTAAAGATGGCAGGAAGCGCAAGTTGGTTATCAAAGACGCTAAAGTCACCGATGCTGGAATGTATTCCTGTGTCAGTAATGCTGACAAAACCGAAGCTGAATTAGTAGTAAACTATCTCAACAGATTCAACAAAAAACTAAAAGACACAGTTGCCGTTGAAAGAGAAAAACTGGTCCTTGATATCGAACTTGAAGATCAAACTGCCCCAGCCGAGTGGTTCTTCAATGGAAAACCAATTGAACCTTCAGACAGGATCGAAATTAAGAATCTCGGAGGAGGTAAACATCAACTAATCTTCAACAAACTAGACATGGAGGATGACGGTGAAATCAGAGTAGAGTCAGGAAAATTAGAATCTTCCATGAAATTATCAGTGAAAAAGGGTGAAAGCATCCCTAAAATTGATTTTCCATCTGTCTTTGAAGCACCTATTAGCAAGCCTATCTTAATGGAAGTCCCTTACAAAGGTAACGCATCTCGTATTTGATTTTAACTCAGTACATATATAATTCACCTTATTTTCTCCCTCATAGTCGAAGGAACCCGTCAAAGTCAGTTAGAAGCTAAACTAATCAAAGACGGAAAAGTTCTTCCCATCAAAGACGTAGATGTCTCCATAACCGACGATAAAGTTACGTTCAAAATCAAGAAACCAACTAGAGATCAATCCGGTCCGTACCAAGTGAAATTATCTAATGCCCAAGGAGAAGATGTGAAAGACGTCAAGATCATAATGCAGGACGTTCCTCAGCCTCCTCAAGATGTCAACGTTACTGACGTTTTCCAAGATAACTGCAAAGTTGCTTGGAAAGCTCCTAGTGATGATGGTGGAGCGCCTATTCTACATTACGTTATCGAACGCCAAGATCTGAGCTTGAAAGGTAGCAAATAACTCATTTAGGTTAAGAGACAAATAACAGTTATTCTCTTGCAGCCCAATGGGAGAGCGTTGGTGAAGTCAAACAAGGCCAACCGACGACTTTTAAAGTCGAAGGGTTAATACCTAAAAAACAATATAAGTTCAGAATAAGGGCAGTAAACAAACTAGGCTCCAGTGAGCCAGGCCTCTTTGCCAAGCCAGTTCTTGCTAAAGATCCATGGGGTAAGATTGATGCTATAACTACGCGCTATGTCAAATTTTTAGTTTATACCAGTACAAATATATAATCCTACGATTTTTTTTTTTCAGATGAGCCTAGCAAGCCCCAAAACGTCGAAGTTGTTGACTGGGACAAGGATCATGCCGATCTCACATGGAAGGCACCTGAAAGTGACGGTGGTGCGCCTATTACTGGATATATAATCGAAGTTAAAGATAAATTTGGAAAAGAATGGACCAAAGGGCTTGAAGTGGAAGGAGATCAGCTCTCTGGAACCGTCCCTGGTTTAAAAGAAAACAATCAGTACGAATTCCGAGTTAGGGCAGTGAATAAAGCCGGACCTGGTGAACCTAGCGACACAACAAAACCTATTATTGCCAAATGTAGATTTGTTAAACCATTTATCATCGGTGACGACTTGAAGAGTATTATTATCAAAAAAGGACAAATCGTCAAATATGATATTAAATATGGTGGAGAACCCGAGCCTACAGTTCAATGGTTCCTCGACCAAAAAGAAATTAAACCAGATAGTGAAGAACGCGTTACAATCGACGCCTATGAAAAGAACACCATCATCACAGTAAGAAGAGCTACACGAGCTGACAGTGGCAAATACCGCCTTGTCCTCACTAACAGTTCCGGTACTTGCGAAGGAAAAGCCGAAGTAATTGTTCTGGATAAACCAACGGCTCCCAAGGGACCTTTAGAACCAGAGGAAATTAGAGCTGATCACGTAACAGTGAAGTGGCAAAGACCAGAGGACGCCGGAGGCACCGAGCTAACTGGTTATGTCCTGGAAAAAATGGACATGGATACCGGAAGATGGGTATCCGCGGGAGAAGTTGGTCCTGGAGATACAAAATTCACTTTCAAAGGTCTCACTCCTAAAAAGAAATACAAGTTCAGGGTTAGGGCTAAGAACAAGGAGGGCGAATCGGAACCACTGGAAACTTCCGATTTTATTCTTGCGAAAAATCCTTACGATGAACCGGGAGCGCCGGGAAAACCTGAAATCATCGACTATGATAACAAGAGCGTCACTTTGAAGTGGGCCAAACCCGAAAACGACGGAGGAAGGCCCATCACTCACTACACCGTCGAAATGAAAGACAAGTTCTCTCCTGATTGGAAGGAAGTGGCCACAACCTCAGACAGTAACCCAGAAGCAAAGGTAGAAGGACTTAAAGAAAATCAGGTGTATCAGTTTAGAGTGAGAGCACACAATAAGGCCGGACCTAGTGTTCCCTCTGAACCTACCGATAACCATCTCTGCAAGCATAAGAACTGTAAGACTTTTTTGTTTGATTTAACCAGAATTAACAGTTTTTTTTATTTAGTATTTTTGTTACCTAATTGGTGTTTTATTACTACAATCGAAATGGTTCGAAATTTATTTTCGTATATAATTATTTTTCGCTATTTTTCGTGTGGAAGTTTTTATTTTTGGTTTTGGTTAGTTGCCGACTTATATAACTTATTTTATTATTGTTAGTTTTGAATATATAGTCTATATTGTTTTTTTGGAATTGTGACGTTTCGAACATATCCTACAGATTTGTGTACGTAGACTCCATGTACAGTCATTATTGTCTTAGACACTTTTACTTACCAAGTTGTATTTTACAGTAAAACCAAGAATTGACCGAGAAACCTTCAAATCAGTCACGATTAAGGCTGGCCGTACCCACAAATGGGCCGTAGACTTTATGGGTGAGCCTCCACCGGAAGTCAAGTGGGTATGGAGAGACAACATTCCACTTACGAACACCGAACGCATCAAAATCGAAAATTCCGATTACCATACAGACTTCACGCTACATAACGCAGTACGAAAAGACACGGGAAAATATACGCTTATCATTGAAAATTGCAATGGAAAGGACCAAGAAACCGTCGAATTGACGGTTCTGAGCAAACCGGGAGCTCCAGAAGGACCGCTCCAGGTCAGCGACGTCACTGCCGAAAAGGCCAAGATTAGCTGGAAGAAACCAGAGGACGATGGTGGCAGTCCAATCAAGGAATACGAAATCGAAAAGATGGACGTCGCCACAGGGAAGTGGGTCCGCTGTGGTCGTGTACCGGGTGATAAATTATCTCCTGACGGAAAAGGAGAATTCGAAGTTACCGGACTGAACCCGGGCTCAGAGTACAAGTTCAGAGTCACAGCCGTTAACAACGAAGGTGACTCTGAGCCTCTTGTTTCCGAACGACCGACTTTAGCTAAGAATCCATTTGGTAAGTTAACTTCACAAGACCGTTTTCATTATGAGTTGTTATTTTTGAAAGTGGTGTGAATCCAATTTTTAAACAAATAAGTTAATACTAATTTCAGTAAGATATAGACACATTCTTTCCCTATTTATAATCATACATTCAATGGAGTACGATTTTTTATAAAGTCAACAAAATAATTTTGACTATAAAATGTTATCACAATTTTTGAAAATTATAACTAAAACAATTTTCTTAAAGTTACTCCTGTTTTTATTTCTTGTAATATGTTATTTTTGAAAGTGGTATAAGTCCATTCGGAGTTAAAAAAAGTATTTTATTTTTTGCAAAAATTGTAATAGTTATTATTTCATAACATAAAATTTAAAAAGTAGTATATAGTGTTAATAACATCAATCGAATAGATTAAGGTTTATGAATATTTTTAAAATAACTCAAATGCAAACCTTAAATATCTTGATACGCGGAAAAATGAACTTATACCACTTAAAAAAAATATCAGCTTATATACTCACGCAATTTTCCAGACACACCCGGCAAACCAGGGTTGCCTGAAATCGTCGATTACGACAACAAGGGTGTCGATCTCAAATGGACCGCCCCATCAAATGATGGAGGTGCTCCAATAGAAAAATACATTATCGAAAAGAAAGATCGTTACAAGCCTGATTGGGAAAAGGCTATTGAAGTGCCCGGTGATCAATTGCAAGCCAGAGTTGAAGACCTTAAAGAACGAGGAGAGTATCAATTTCGAGTAATAGCCGTGAACAAAGCTGGACCAGGCACACCATCTGATGCTTCCCAAATGCAAATAATCAAACATAGATCACGTAAGTAATTCAAATCGGTATTTTTTTTTCTTTTCTTCAATATACTTCGTTATAGTTAAACCTAGAATCGATAGAACCAATCTAAAACCAATCATAGTACGTGCCGGAAAACCAATTAAATATGACATTGATGTCAGAGGCGAACCTCCACCAACTTGCACGTGGTTCCAAGTAGATACCGAACTGAAATCCGAAGGCAACATCGAAATCATTAACGTAGACTATAATACTAAACTTAATATTACTAACGCCGTCCGTAAAAATACAGGTCTTTATAAAATTAAAGCAGTAAACGAACATGGTTCGGACGAAGCTGAAGTCGAAGTTACCGTACTTTGTAAGTTTTAAAAACATTTAGAAAGCTTTACAAAAGAAAACTAAAAATGTTCTTATTGCAGCGGCACCAGGGAAACCAAAGGGCCCACTTAAAGTGTCTGACGTCACAAAGGGTGGATGCAAATTGAAGTGGGAGAAGCCAGAGGACGATGGTGGCAAACCAGTAACCGGTTACCAAGTGGAGAAATTAGATAAAGCTACCGGCAGATGGGTGCCTGTAGGACGTACAGGTCCTAACGACACCGAACTGGATGTTAAAGGTTTGACTGAAGGCCACGAGTACGATTTCAGAGTGAAGGCCATTAATGACGAAGGCGAATCTGAGCCTTTGGAAACGGACAGTTCCATTATCGCTAAGAACCCGTATGACATTCCTGGAAAACCAGGCACACCAGAAATTACAGACTGGGATGCAGATAGGGTTGATCTCAAATGGACTGCTCCGAAAAGTTCAGGAGGTGCGCCGATTACCGGCTATGTTATTGAGAAAAAAGAAAAATTCTCCACTTCGTGGGACGAGATTCTCAGCACCGACGTAAGTAAATGGATTATTATTATTTCTTATAGTGATGGGTATTACGATTCTTTTTAGTGAATCGAATCACACGATTCAATTTCTCCTATTGAATCGAGTCCTACGATTCGTTCATTTGAACGAACCACATTTTACCTTCACAACTTACCTTTCATAAAAACAAGAATCGTAACTGGCACTACCGGCGATAATTTGGTCAGACAATTGCTTAAGTGACCAGAAAAATAAATATACGATTCTTTCATTTGTTTTTCACAACACTTTATGGCACTGGCGTAATTGGATTGATTATTTTACCAATCTATATTATTACAGCACCGTAGAAACGAACGATCGCATTGTGATCCGATACAATTCTCACGATTCTTTCTTACGGCTCATCGTTCAAATCTTATGGATCCGTGCTGGCCACGATTTAATTGAACGAACCGTATTGTAACCAATGAATCAATTCTCACGACTCTTTGATCGAACGATCTCATTGTGATCCGATTCAATTCTCACGAATCTTTTCTACGGCTCATCGTTCAAATCTTATGGATCCGCGCTGGCCACGATTTAATTGAACGAACCGTATTGTAACCAATGAATCAATTCTCACGACTCTTTGATCGAACGATCTCATTGTGATCCGATTCAATTCTCACGAATCTTTTACGGCTCATCGTTAAAATCTTATGGATCCGTGCTGGCCACGATTTAATTGAACGAACCGTATTGTAACCAATGAATCAATTTCTCACGACTCTTTGATCGAACGATCTCATTGTGATCCGATTCAATTCTCACGAATCTTTTCACGGCTCATCGTTCAAATCTTATGGATCCGTGCTGGCCACGATTTAATTGAACGAACCGTATTGAAACCAATGAATCAATTCTCACGACTCTTTGATCGAACGATCTCATTGTGATCCGATTCAATTCTAACGATTCTTTTTTACGGCTCATCGTTCAAATCTTATGGATCCGTGCTGGCCACGATTTAATTGAACGAACCGTATTGAAACCAATGAATCAATTCTCACGACTCTTTGATCGAACGATCTCATTGTGATCCGATTCAATTCTCACGATTCTTTTTTACGGCTCATCGTTCAAATCTTATGGATCCGTGCTGGCCACGATTTAATTGAACGAACCGTATTGTAACCAATGAATCAATTCTCACGACTCTTTGATCGAACGATCTCATTGTGATCCGATTCAATTCTCACGAATCTTTTCTACGGCTCATCGTTCAAATCTTATGGATCCGTGCTGGCCACGATTTAATTGAACGAACCGTATTGAAACCAATGAATCAATTCTCACGACTCTTTGATCGAACGATCTCATTGTGATCCGATTCAATTCTCACGATTCTTTTTTACGGCTCATCGTTCAAATCTTATGGATCCGTGCTGGCCACGATTTAATTGAACGAAACCGTATTGTAACCAATGAATCAATTCTCACGACTCATTGATCGAACGGTCTCATTGTGATCCGATTCAATTCTCACGATTCTTTCTACGGCTCATCGTTCAAATCTTATGGATCCGTGCTGGCCACGATTTAATTGAACGAACCGTATTGTAAACCAATGAATCAATTCTCACGACTCATTGATCGAACGGTCTCATTGTGATCCGATTCAATTCTCACGATTCTTTTCTACGGCTCATCGTTCAAATCTTATGGATCCGTGCTGGCCACGATTTAATTGAACGAACCGTATTGTAACCAATGAATCAATTCTCACGACTCTTTGATCGAACGATCTCATTGTGATCCGATTCAATTCTCACGATTCTTTTTTACGGCTCATCGTTCAAATCTTATGGATCCGTGCTGGCCACGATTTAATTGAACGAACCGTATTGTAACCAATGAATCAATTCTCACGACTCTTTGATCGAACGATCTCATTGTGATCCGATTCAATTCTCACGATTCTTTTCTACGGCTCATCGTTCAAATTTATGGATCCGTGCTGGCCACTATTCAATTGAACGAACCGTATTCTAAGCAGTGAATCTAATCTCATAATTCATTTTTAATACTCGTTCAAATGAACGACTCGTTCAATCTTTTCCCACCTCTAATTTCTTGTTTTTAAATAACTTAAATAACGATCTTAATATTATATACATTATAGTCTCCGACTTGTGAAGCTAGAGTTCCTGGACTAAAAGACGGTAATACTTACCAATTCAGGGTACGAGCTGTAAACAAAGCCGGACCTGGTGAACCATCCGATGCAACTGGTCAACACGTTGCGAAAGCCAGGCACTGTAAGAAATAAATTACAATTAAACACTCATATACTCACATTTTTTTTAAATTCTAGTACGCCCAATGATTAACAGAGAAAAACTACATACTGTAAAAGTTCGTGCAGGACAATTAGTGAGGTTTGACGTAGACGTCAAAGGTGAACCACCACCGACATGCACATGGAGCTTTGCCCACAAACCTTTAGAAAATAGCCCTACCGTTAAAATCGAAAATGAGGACTATAACACTAAACTTACTCTCTCCGACACCAAGAGAAAAGATACAGGAACATACACTCTAAAGGCTGAAAACGATTCCGGATTTGACGAAGCTACTGTAGAAGTAATAATCTTAGACAAACCTGGTAAACCAGAAGGGCCTCTAGAAGTAAGCGACGTGCACAAGGAAGGCTGCAAACTAAAATGGGACAAGCCCAAAGATGACGGTGGCCTCCCTATTACCGGATACGTTGTTGAAAAACAAGATACTCAAACCGGAAGATGGGTTCCCGCTGGATTTGTAGATGCGGACAAAACTGACCATGAAATCACTGGCTTGGAACCAAACAAGAAGTACAACTTTAGAGTGAAGGCTGTTAACGAAGAAGGGGAATCAGAGCCTTTAGAAACCGACACTGCTACGTTGGCCAAAAATCCTTATGACATATCTGCACCTCCTGGCTTACCAGAAATCGTCGACTGGGATGAGCATTCAGTAAAACTTAAGTGGGATAAACCCGTCAGAGATGGAGGTACTCCTATTACTGGATATGTTATTGAGGCCATGGATAAATTCACCGGTCAATTCGTTAAAGTTGCTGAAGTTGGACCACAATGCCAAGGCACAGTTGGCAAACTGGAGGAAGGAAATCAATACAAATTTAGGGTACGAGCTATAAATAAGGCTGGACCGTCAGAACCTTCAGAACAGACTAACTGGCATACAGCTAAAGCCAGATTCCGTAAGCATTATTTTAGTTTGTTTGTTGAAATTTTAATCTTGTTTTATTTATTTCAGTTAAGCCCTTAATCGATCGCACCAACCTGAAACCATTAACTGTTAAGGCAGGTCTTTCTATCAGCTTGGACGTGAATATTCAAGGTGAACCTCCACCAAAGGTAACATGGTTATACGATGGCAAGGAAATTGAATCCACTGAAGAACTCCGCATCGACAACGTCGATTATAACACCAAATTCTTCGTTCTCAAATCCAAGAGATCCCAATCTGGAAAATACACTATCATTGCAAAGAATGAAGTTGGCGAAGACCAAGCTGAAATCGAAATTTCTATTCTTGGAAAGCCATCTGCTCCTAAAGGACCTTTAGATGTAACCGATGTAACTAAACATGGTTGCAAGCTCAAATGGAAGAAACCTGATGATGATGGTGGTACTCCAATTGATCATTACGCAATCGAAAAGCTCGATCCAACAACTGGTCAATGGATACCCTGTGGAAGAAGTACTGAACCAGAAGCAAATATAACTGGCTTACAAGAGGGCAAACCTTACAAATTCAGAGTTAAGGCTGTAAATAAAGAGGGCGAATCAGAACCTCTTGAAACAGAAAAGTCTATAATAGCTAAAAATCCCTTTGGTAAGTTCTAGCAACTTTTTAATTATCGTTAATTAATACTAATTCTAAATTTTAGATGAACCTAGTAAACCTGGCCGTCCCGATCTTAAAAACTGGGATAAAGACTTTGTTGAACTGGCATGGAAAGCACCCGTCAGCGATGGAGGTGCTCCAATTCAGAAGTACATCATCCAAATGCACGACAAAGCTGGCCGAGGCTGGGTTGATGCTGCTACTGTACCTGGAGATAAAACTGCTGGACGTGTAGACACGGTAGAAGAAGGACACGAATACGAATTCAGAATTGTTGCTGTAAATAAAGCAGGACCAAGCGAACCTAGCGATCCATCGAAACCTGTTATTGCCAAACCCCGATTCTGTAATGAGTATATCTAGTCGTATCAATTGTTATATACTAATTTTTGGTAATTTTTAGTGGCACCCAAAATTGATCGTAAGAATCTCACAAAGAAAGTGCTCCGTCCTGGTCAGCTACTTCGTCTGGAAGCTGATGTTAAAGGTGAACCTCCACCAACAGTTACCTGGACTTTGAAGGAACAAACTTTAAGAAACAATGACCGGCTCAAAATCGACAATGAAGATTATCACACTAGTTTTGTGCTACAAAAAGTCCAAAGAAGTGATACTGGTACATACGTAGTTACTGCTAGGAACGACTCTGGAGTAGATACAGTAGAAGTGGAACTACAAGTAGTCACTAAGCCTTCCAAGCCCAAAGGACCACTCAAAGTATCAGATGTATCTGCGGAAGGCTGCAAACTTAAATGGGAAGCTCCAGAAGACGACGGTGGTGAGCCAGTGACCGGCTATGTAGTTGAAAGAATGGACGTTGAAACCGGAAGATGGGTTCCTGTAACTACTACAAAAACTCCAGAGGCAGACGTAACCGGCCTGAACGAAGGCAAGGACTATCAATTCCGCGTGAAAGCTGTTAACTCTGAAGGTGAATCTGAACCACTAGTAACTGATGAACCTACAACAGCGAAAAATCCTTACACCGAGCCTGACGCCCCTGGAAAACCTGAACTTAAAGACTGGACCAAAGACCATGCAGATCTCAAATGGACTCCACCGAAGAACGACGGCGGAGCGCCTGTAGAAAAATATATTATTGAAAAGAAAGATCCGATCACAGGAAAATGGCACAAAGCCGTCGAAGTACCCGGAAACAAAACCGAAGCAAGGGTACCTGACTTGCAGGAAGGACAGAAATATTCATTTAGAGTTAAGGCAGTTAACAAAGGAGGTGAGAGTAAACCTTCTGAAGCTTCCGACACAATTACTGCCAAAGACAGATTTGTTCCACCCAAGATTGATCGTAGTACACTAAGAGACCTGACTGTTAAAGCCGGACAACATATACGTCTGGATGTTAAAGTTTCTGGAGAACCTCCACCATCAAAAACATGGTTCTTGAATAAAGCACGTATTGAAAACAGAGACGATATTAACGTGGATGTCGAGGATTACAGAACAAAATTAGTTATTGGAGTAGCTAAGAGAGAACATACAGGAACTTTAGTATTGAAAGCTGAAAATAGTTCCGGAAGAGATGAAGCTAGTATCGAAATTAAAGTATTAGACAAACCTGGAAAACCAGAAGGACCTTTGCGAATTAGTGACGTGCATAAAGAAGGATGTTCTCTCAAATGGAACGCCCCTCTAGATGATGGTGGTGTACCAATTGATTATTACCAAGTAGAGAAATTAGATACAGCTACTGGCCGCTGGGTACCTGCCGGACGAGCCAAAGAACCCAAAATTGCTCTTGACAATTTAGAACCTGGCCAAGAATACAAATTCCGAGTATCTGCAGTTAACGCCGAGGGCGAGTCTGAGCCTCTCGAAGCAGAACAAACAATTGTCGCTAAAAATCCCTTCGATGAACCTGGAGCTCCTGGAACTCCTGAAGTAGTAGACTGGGACAAAGATCATGTTGACTTAAGATGGACTCCACCAGCAAATGATGGTGGATCTCCAATCACCGGATACATTATCGAAAAAAGGGAGAAGGGATCGCCAAAATGGACAAAGGCTGGTGAAACCGGTCCATTCGAGACCAAAGGAACAGCTGACAATTTAGACGAAGGCGTCGAATATGAATTTAGGGTCAGAGCTGTTAATGCTGCAGGACCAGGAGAACCTAGTCAAGCCTCTAAGTCCGTTACTACCAAACCAAGAAGACGTAAGCTACTTCGTACTTTTTAATTTACTATATTTAATGTTCTAAATATTTTTTTGCAGTGGCTCCTAAAATTGATCGTCGTAATCTCCATAATCTGACGGTCAAAGAAGGAGAACCTATTTATATAGACGTAAAAGTTAGCGGTGAACCTGCTCCTGATGTCACATGGTACCAAGAAGGACGTACTATCACGGATTCCACACACAAGCGTGTTGACAACGTTCCTTACAACTCCAAATTCTTCAACGATAAACCCGAGCGCAAGGATAGTGGAGTTTACAAAATCGTCGCTGTCAACAAATATGGTCAAGATCAAGTAGAGATTGATATTACAGTAGTTTGTAAGTTAATTATAAAAAAATATTCTTCCACATTTCAAAAATTTGTTCGATTTCAGCAAAACCAGGACAACCTGAAGGACCCTTAGAGGTATCAGATATCCATAAAGATGGATGTACATTGAAGTGGAAGCGACCAAAGGACGACGGTGGTGAACCAGTAGAAAATTATGTAGTAGAAAAGTTAGACCCAGAAACTGGAATTTGGTTGCCTGTAGGTAAAACTAATGGAGCCATACCCGAGATGAAGGTAGATGGATTAGTTCCCGGACACGATTATAAATTCAGAGTTAAAGCTGTTAACAAAGAAGGTGAATCAGAACCTCTGGAAACTATTGGGACGATCACTGCTAAAGATCCATACAGTAAGTTGATGCACTGATTTATAGCCTTACCACAATTTATTTAATAAATTATTTTTAGCTACCGCTGCTAAACCCGGTACTCCAGAACCTGAAGACTGGTCGGCAAATCACGTTGACCTGAAATGGACTGAGCCTGTGTCAGATGGTGGCTCTCCTATTACCGGATATATCATAGAAATGAAAGACAAATACAGTCCCCTATGGGAAAAAGCAGTTGAAACTACTAGCCCCTCACCAAAAGCCACAGTCACTGGTTTAATTGAAGGCAATGAATATCAGTTTAGAGTCATCGCCGTTAATGCTGCAGGCCAAAGTCCTGCTTCAGACGCTAGCAAGATCTTCGTAGCCAAACCTAGATTTTGTAAGTTTAATAATTTGACTATTAAACTTCAAGATTAATATTACTCATATTTTTTTTATTTTTATAGTGGCTCCAAAGATTGACAGACGCTATTTACATGACGTTACCATATCAGCAGGATCTCCACTTAAATTCGAGGCTAATATTATTGGTGAACCTCCACCAACAGTTGAATGGCGTTTTAATGGTAGTACTTTAAGAAATGACAAACGAACGACAATTGACAACGTTGATTACAACACTAAAATTGCTATTCGTCCAGTAGGCCGGGATGATACCGGTCAGTATACTGTTACAGCAACAAATAGCTCTGGAAAGGATAGTCACACAATTAATGTCACTGTTACTGACAAACCAACACCACCACAAGGACCGTTACAAATTTCTGACGTTAACAAGAACGGGTGCAAACTTAAATGGAAAAGACCAAAGGATGATGGTGGCACTCCAGTAGAATATTACCAAATCGACAAAATGGACCCCGAAACTGGTTGTTGGGTTCCCTGTGGCAGAGCTACAGAACCTAGTAAGTTTTTTTTAAATTTACATAGTTCCATTCTCACTCTGTATTTAATTTTTAGACTTTGAAGTTACCGGTCTCACTCCAAACCACGAATACAAATTCAGAGTAGCGGCAGTGAATGCTGAAGGTGAATCAAAACCACTAGAAGCAGAAGAAACGATCATTGCAAAGAATCCATTCGATGAACCTGGACCGCCAGGACATCTTAAAGCTACCGATTGGGACAAAGATCATGTAGATCTAGAATGGACACCTCCAAAAGATGACGGTGGGTCTCCAGTTACTGGATATATCATTGAAAAGAAAGACAAATTTGGAGATTGGGAAAAAGCTCTTGAAGTTCCTGCGGATAAGTTTAAAGCAACAGTACCGGATCTAATTGAAGGCCAACCCTATCAATTCAGAGTCCGTGCTGTCAACGCTGCTGGTCCTGGAGACCCAAGCAACGAAACGCCTACAATTATTGCTAAGGCGCGCAATTTGGCACCGAAGATTGACAGGACGAACTTAATCGAAGTAAAAATTCGCGCCGGTCAAAACTTTGCGTACGACGTTAAAGTTTCTGGCGAGCCAATGCCAGCTACTAAATGGCTATTAAAGGGTAAAGAAATTAAATCTGGCCCCAACTGCAAAGTTCAGCATTTAGACTACAACACAAAACTATCTATACGTAATGCTACCAGAGCTGATTCTGGTACGTACACGGTAACAGCTGAAAATGCCAACGGAAAAGACATTGCTGAAGTTGAAGTTACCGTTCTCGACGTCCCTAGCCCACCAGGTGGCCCTCTAAAAGTATCTGATGTTCACGCTAAAGGTTGTAAACTTAGTTGGAGACCACCAGCAGATGATGGTGGTCAGCCCGTTGAAAATTACGTAGTAGAAAAAATGGACGAAGCTAGTGGAAGGTGGGTTCCAGTGGGTGAAACTGAGGGACCGCAAACATCAATAAATGTCGATGGTCTAACACCGGGCCACAAGTACAAATTTAGAGTTCGCGCCCAAAACCGTCAAGGAAAATCCGAACCCTTGACGACGTCCCAAGCAATCGAAGCTAAAAATCCATTCGACGAACCTGGTAAGACCAGCGCACCGGAGATTACTGACTATGACAGCGATTTCGTCGAACTGAAATGGGATAAGCCAGAAAACGATGGTGGCTCTCCAATCACTGGCTATATTATCGAAAAACGAGATAAGTTTAATCCGAGTTGGGAAAAATGCGCAGAAGTCGAAGGAGACGTGCCCAAGGGTAAGGTCAAGGACCTTATCGAAGGTACTCCATATGAATTCAGGATCAGAGCTGTAAATAAAGCCGGACCTGGCGAACCTAGCGACGCATCCAAGATCCATGTCGCTAGACCCAAGAACCGTAAGTTTATTTATTAAACAAGTCGAAAAAACTTTACATAATTAATATGTGCTTTCTTACTTTTCAGTTCCACCTAAAATCGACAGAAATGCCTTATTTGATCTTAAAGTTAAAGTGGGACAGTCAATCGAATTTAACGTCCCTGTTATCGGTGAACCACCACCAAGCAAAGAATGGTTACATAAAGATAATGTATTATTCAACACAGACCGTGTTAAAATAACTAACGAAGATTACAAGACCCACATTAAGATTACAGATGCCCAAAGAGCAGACAGTGGTCCATACACCTTAACCGTTAAAAATATCAACGGAAAAGATACAGCCACTGTAAAGGTAACAGTTCTGGATGTTCCTACACCACCAGAAGGTCCTCTTAGAGCTGATAACGTTACTAAGTCATCGTTAACTCTGAGCTGGAAACCACCAAAAGATGACGGAGGTTCCGAAATTTCCCATTACCAAGTTGAAAAACTTGATACTGAAAACATGAGATGGGTACCTGTAGGTGATTCGGTTGGAACAACAATGAGAGTTCCAAATCTGACTGAAGGACATGATTACCAGTTCAGAGTTCGAGCAGTAAATAAACAGGGGGAATCAGCTCCACTCACCACCACTGAAAGTATTACAGCAAAAGATCCATTTAGTAAACCTGACAGACCTGGTGCTCCTAAACCCACAGACTGGGACAAAGATCATGTGGATCTTGAATGGACTCCGCCAAGAAAAGATGGCGGTGCACCTATTACAGAGTATATTATCGAAAAGAGACCTAAACACGGGTAAGCTCTATGACCTTTTTAGTTTTATTAGTAAATATATTATTGATCTTTTTTAATTTTAGGACATGGGAAGAAGCAGCTAGAGTTCCCGGAAACAGTACTAAGGGAACTGTTCCTAATCTAACTGAAGGAGAAGAATATGAATTCAGGATAATAGCGGTAAACAAAGGAGGTCACAGTGAACCCAGTGAGGCCTCAATTCCAGTTATTGCCAAGCCCAGATTTTTGGCTCCGTCCTTTAATAAGAGTTTATTGGAAGACATTACCATCAAAGTTGGTCAACGATTTGGCTGGACGATTCCAATCGAAGCTGCTCCAAAACCAACAGCTAAGTGGACTGTAAATGGCAAAGAAATACCTGTTTCTGATAGAGTAGATCATGCTGTTTACAACAACAAAGTCTCATTTGACGTTTCGTCTGCAGTGAGAGCTGATGCCGGTAGATATACGTTAACTCTCAGCAACGACTTGGGAAGCTTTAGTGCTTCTGCACAAGTCACAGTATTAGATAAACCAGGCCCACCGCAACCACCATTAGATGTGGGTAGCGTTACTAAAGACAGCGCAAGAATTTCCTGGAAACCACCACTTGACGACGGTGGTTCACCGATTCTTCATTACATCGTGGAGAAAATGGACGTTTCTCGTGGAACTTGGTCTGATGCTGGAATGGCTACAATCACTTCCCATGATATCACCCGATTAATTCACAAGAAAGAATACTACTTCCGTGTTAAGGCTGTAAATGCAGTAGGCGAATCTGAACCACTCGAAACACCTAGAAGCATCATTGCCAAAAACGAATTTGGTAAGATTTAAAGCATTAAGATTACTTGTTATTCCGTCTTTACAATATCACATTTTTCTGTTACAGATGAACCTAGTGCTCCTGGAAAACCGGCAGTTACTGACTGGGATAAAGATCACGTAGACTTAGAATGGACACCACCAAAGAACGACGGTGGTTCTCCCATCACTGGTTATATCGTACAAAAGAAAGAGAAGGGAAGTCCATATTGGACAAATGCCGTCCATGTGCCAGCAAGGAAGACTGGTTGCACTGTCCCTGATCTAACAGAAGGCCAAGAATACGAATTTAGAGTTATAGCAACAAATACTGCTGGCCAGAGTGAACCATCTGAACCCTCTGATCTTGTAACAGCTAAAGCCAGATTTTGTGAGTCTTAAAATGACATATACATATTAGAACGAATCTATTCAATTATTTTATTTCAGTGGCACCGAAAATCAAAACACCGCTCAACGATATCCGTATTAAGGCTGGACTTATCTTACACATTGACATCGACTTCATTGGAGAACCATGCCCTGAAGTCACATGGACCGTTGGAGGAAATCCTCTTGTTGCTGACGACCGCACAACGGTAACCTCAATTGGATATCATACCGTAATACATACGGTAAACGCTAAAAGATCGAATAGCGGTTTGTATCATATTTTGCTCAAGAATAATTCAGGTATAGATGAAGGTTCATTCCAAGTGACTGTTCTGGGTAAGTTACAGCTGACGATGGTAAGTTTTGGTTTTAATAAATTCGTTTAGATCGGCCGGGACCACCTCAAGGACCTTTGGAATATGAAGAAGTAACAGCTCAAAGTGTTACTCTTTCGTGGAAACCACCTAAAGATAACGGTGGAAGTGAAATTACGTAAGTTTCTATAATATTCTAATATTTTGAATAATATATTTCGCTCTATCGTAGGGGATATGTAATTGAAAAACGTGATTTGACTCATGGAGGAGGTTGGGTACCAGCTGTTAACTACGTTAATCCCAAATACAACCACGCTATTGTACCGAGACTACTGGAAGGAACTAAATATGAATTTAGAGTTTTCGCTGAAAACTTACAAGGAAGATCAGAACCTCTTGAAACTGAAAAACCAGTAGTAGCCAAAAATCAATACGGTATCTTATTAACTTTCAACAAAAATTATGTGCAATTCATCATCAAAACATTTTTCAGATGTACCCGGAAAACCAGGCAAGCCTGAACTGGTTGACAGTGACAAAGATCATATCAAGATTAAATGGACTGCGCCGATAAGCAACGGTGGCTCACCTATTCTAGGCTATGATATCGAACGCCGTGATAGAGCTACCGGCAGATGGGTGAAACTTAACAAAGAACCCGTAAGAAGTCAAGAATATTACGATGATCGTGTACAAGAAGGTCATCAGTACGAATATAGAGTATCGGCAGTAAATGCCGCAGGAAACGGCAAGCCTAGTGACGCGTCCAACGCATTTATTGCTAAACCAATGAAGGGTATATTATATTATTTCCCAAGATATATTCAAGTTAATAACTATGAGTTTATTTTTCAGAAAAACCGAAGTTGTGGCTCGATGGAATTATTGGAAGAAAAATTAAAGTCCGGGCTGGAGAACCGATCAATATTGATATCCCACTTTCAGGTGCACCAGCTCCAAAAGTGGAATGGATTAAAAATAAATTGCAAGTTCCCGAAAGCAGCAGAGTATATGTAAGATCAGTTACAACAACCTCTTTCTACCAGGACTAATTTACTATATTTTACAGACTGAAACTAATAGTGAACACACCAGATTCCGTGTTGAGGCATCTAACAGGGCTGATTCAGGAACCTACACGGTCCGAGCTAAAAACGAATTTGGCTCTGACGAAGCCGATATCGAAGTTATTGTCGTTGATAAGCCAGGAATACCGAAAGGCCCGCTTCAGTACACTGCAACGACCCAAGACTCTGTTTCTCTATCTTGGAACCCACCAGAAGATGACGGTGGTGGAGATATCACCGGTTACATCGTAGAAATTTCTGAATACGGCACTGATTTATGGCGACCCTGTCCTGGGTTCTGTCCCAGACCATCGTTCACCGCTAGAGGTCTAACCGAAGGCAAGAAATATGTATTCAGAGTGCGCGCCGAAAATATTTATGGAGTTTCAGAGCCTCTCGAAGGAAAACCAGTTGTAGCTAAGAGTCCGTTTGATCCACCAGGCCCACCAAGCCAGCCAGAAGTTACTGGTTACACACCTAACTCCTGTTCACTCAGATGGAATCCTCCGGTATCTACCGGTGGAAAGCCTATTAGTGGATATATCGTTGAAAAACGTGAACGTGGTGGTGATTGGAT
Source organism: Sitophilus oryzae (assembly GCF_002938485.1). Lineage (NCBI taxonomy): Eukaryota > Metazoa > Arthropoda > Insecta > Coleoptera > Curculionidae > Sitophilus > Sitophilus oryzae. The sequence goes on from NW_022147143.1 coordinate 803,432, forward strand.
TAAAGTTAACAACTACCCAACTCCAAACGCACAGTACACTGTCCAGGATTTGCGTGAAGGAAACAAGTATGAATTCCGTGTAACTGCTGTTAATGAAGCAGGCCCTGGAGAACCAAGTAAGCCAACTGAACCGATAATTGCTCAACATCAAAGATTCAAACCTTCGGCTCCAGAACCACCAAAAGCCGATCGCATTACTAAAGATAGTGTCACCTTGTCATGGAGACCACCAAAGAGCGATGGAGGTTCAAGACTTAAGGGATACATATTACAACAACGTCCTAAAGGCTCTAATGACTGGACAGATGTGAACGCTTTACCTATCAATGACACTGTCTATACCGTTCCACGGCTTAAGGAAGGAGAAGAATACCAATTTAGGGTTATTGCTGTTAACGATGTAGGAAACTCTGAACCTAGTAGACCAAGTAATCCAATCCTTATCGAAGAACAACCAAACAAACCTTGCATGGATTTGGGTGGTGTCCGAGATATTACAGTACGCGCTGGGGAAGATTTCAGTATACACGTTCCGTACATTGGATTCCCCAAACCAACCGCGGCGTGGTTTGCAAATGACAAACTTCTTGACGAATCAGACAATCGTATATTCCCGCAATTAGCTGATGATTACGCTAGCATCATTGTGAAGAACTCTAAACGCTCTGACACTGGGCAGTACAGGTTACAACTCAAGAATCCATCTGGATTTGACACTGCAACTATTAACGTCAGAGTTCTTGACAGACCCGGCAAACCTGAAAACCTACGAGCTGATGAATTTGCCGGTGATGCACTTACTCTATACTGGCAACCACCTAAAGATAACGGTGGTGCTGATATCACCAATTACATCGTTGAAAAGAAAGAAGCTAAGTCATCCACATGGACTAAAGTTAGCAGTTACGTTACTGTTCCATTTGTTAGGATCAGAAACTTGACACTAGGAAAGGAATACGACTTCAGAGTCATTGCTGAAAATCAATACGGCCAATCCGAACCGGCTGTCACTTCAGAACCAATTCGTGCAAGACATCCATTTGATCCACCAGGTGCCCCAGGAACGCCTAGAGGAATTGACTCGAGCGAAGATTCAATTACCATTCAATGGACGAAGCCGCGACATGATGGCGGCTCACCAATCACTGGATATGTTATTGAGAAACGTCTAATAACGGAAGACAAATGGACTAAAGCTTCCCATGCTCTTGTACCTGATTTAGATCTTAAAGTAATCAACTTAATTGAAAATCACGAATATGAATTCAGAGTAGCGGCTGTTAATGCCGCTGGTCAAGGCCCATGGAGTTCTGCGTCAGATGCCATTTGTGCTAGAGCTCCACCATCCGCACCAAAAATAACATCAGATTTAAGTATCAGAGACATAATTGTTATCGCGGGTGAAGAACTGAGAATCACTGTTCCTTACGTTGCAACACCAAAACCGAAAGAATCCTGGACTATTAACGGTAATGAGGTTTCTGGCGATGATAGAATCAAATTGGAAACTACCGATATCGCTTCGATATTTTATAACAAATCCGCCAAACGTTCTGATACAGGAAGCTATACAATTAAACTTACCAATTCAATGGGTTCCGACTCTGCTTCTTGTAGAGTACTTGTTGTAGACAGACCACAGCCACCTCAAGGTCCTCTTGACATTTCCGATGTGACACCTGATAACTGTTCACTAGCATGGAGACCTCCTCTAGATGACGGCGGTTCACCTATAACAAATTACATTGTTGAAAAACTAGATACAAACGGCATATGGGTTAAAGTGAGCAGTTTTGTACGCAACACGCATTACGATGTTATGAGTCTAGAACCGAATAAGAAATACAGCTTTAGAATCCGAGCAGAAAATCAGTATGGCATCAGTGATCCATTGGAGAGTGCTGAGCCTGTTATTGCTAAATATCCGTTCACTATACCCGAACCTCCAGGACCACCTCGTGTTGTCGACTGGGATAGCAATACCATCAATCTTGTATGGGACCGTCCAAGCCACGATGGTGGATCTCGTATTCAAGGATATAAACTTGAATTCAGAGACGTTCGTGACACGCACTGGGTGAGCGCTAGCGATTACCTCATCAAAGACACTCACTTTGACTTGTACAACATGGTTACCGGACAAGAGTATGAATTCAGAGTTCGTGCTAAAAACGCTGCAGGTTTTAGCAAACCTTCAGCTTCATCATCCAGATTTAAACTCAAGGGTAAATTTAACGTACCATCTCCTCCACGCAATCCGAAGGTTGTCAATGTCGGTAAAGGCTACGTCGATCTTACTTGGGAACCACCAAGTTCAGACGGGGGATCCCGAATTACTGGCTATATCATTGAAAAACGCGAAATTGGAAGTCCATTGTGGACGAAGTGTAATGACTATAACGTTACAGATACAAATTACACTGTGCTTAATTTACACGACCAGTCCGAATATGAATTCAGGATATCAGCTGTGAACGCTGCTGGTAAAGGTGAACCCAGTACATGTACTGCTCCTGTTAAAGTATGCGAAGTTCTTGGAGGAGAGAAGCCTGATTGGGTGCGTAGACTACAAAATACCTCGGCGCCTCTTGGCAAATCTGTTAGCTTAGAGTGCGAAGCTACTGGCAAACCTGAACCAACCTTCCGTTGGTTGAAGAATGGCCGCGAAATTCAATTAGGTGGACGATTTAGAATGGAAAGTAAAAATGGAACGGCATGGCTGCACATATCTGATTTATTGGACGTTGATGATGGAGATTATACTTGTGAAGCAAGTAACTCCTTAGGCGCTGTTACCACCACAGCTCGTCTTAAGATTGGAAGTAAGTTTAACTTCATTTAATTTTTAAAAAATTATATATTATTATTTTACTTTATTTTTAGATCCGCCAAGAATTGAAAGACTACCTGGAGATTTGTACTTGGCCGAAGGTGATAATACAAAGATCAAGATATATTATTCTGGAGACCAGCCTTTGGACGTCAGCTTGTCAAAGAACGGCCAGAAGATTGATGATGATTCTCACATCCGCTTTACGGTGTTTGACGATTACATCATAATCTTTATAAAGGACATTAAGAAATCTGACGCTGGAAGCTACAATCTTACTGTTAAGAATGACAGTGGAAGCGCATCTGGAAGCTTCCCTGTATACATCACTGGTTTACCCGGACCACCGAATGGACCTCTTGAAACTACAGATATTACTAAACACACTTGCACGCTTAGCTGGAAACCACCAAGCTATGACGGAGGACTTCGTGTAACACACTACGTTGTAGAAAGGAAAGACATTACTGGCACACACTGGATAACCGTTTCCAGTTCATGTAGAGACACATCATTTACTGTCCAAGGTCTAACTGAAGGACAGGAATATCTCTTCAGAGTCATGGCTGTTAACGATAATGGAATGGGACCACCATTAGAAGGAGTTAACCCTGTTCGGGCTAAAGCACCATTCGACCCACCGTCACCACCTGGCATACCTGTCGTTACACAAGTCGGAGGAGATTTCGTCAACCTTGAATGGACTAAACCCGAAAACGATGGAGGAGCTCGTGTACAAGGATACTGGATAGACAAGCGAGAAGTTGGTCAACTTGCTTGGCAACGAGTTAACGTATCGCTTTGCCTACCTACACAAATCAACATATCCAATCTTATCGAAGGTCGTCAATATGAATTCAGGGTTTTCGCCCAGAACATTGCTGGTCTTTCTGAACCATCATCAGCTTCGACATCGGTTGTTATTAAAGACCCACTAGCTCCAACGCCTCCAGAAATCATCAGACCATTGAAGAACGCTCAGTGCATCCAAAATCACAATGCCAAATTCGAGTGTACTATAACTGGTGTACCTGCCCCTACAATTACGTGGTACAAGGGAGCCAGAGAAATTACTAATGGTTCACGTTATCACATCTACAGCGAAGGAGAGGTCCATCATCTTGTCATCCATGACGTATTCGGAGAAGACGCCGACGAATACGTGTGCAGAGCTGCTAACAAGGCTGGAGTTAAATCTACTAGAGCTGAATTATTAATAATGAGTAAGTTTACTAAAATTTTAATGATTCAAATTGTCTAAATTGATATTTCTTTTACAGCTGCGCCCAAACTGAACATTCCACCACGATTCCGTGACACTGCATACTTTGATAAAGGCGAGAACGTCATTATTAAGATTCCGTTTACTGGTTTCCCCAGGCCTAAAATTACCTGGGTTAGAGAAGGTGAAGTTATCGAATCCGGAGGTCACTATCACGTTGAAGTTAAAGACAGGCATGCAATCCTTACTATTCGTGACGCAAGCAAGTTAGACAGCGGGCCATACAGAATTACAGCGGAAAATGAGCTTGGCCAAGATACTGCTATTATTAAAATTCAAATCGCCGATCGTCCTGACCCTCCAAGGTTCCCAGCTGTCGATAATATTGGTACTGATTCTCTGGCATTATCATGGAAGGCTCCTGTTTGGGATGGAGGTAGTAACATCACTAATTACATGGTGGAGAGACGGGAACACCCTCTTTCTACTTGGATTCGCGTCGGTAATACTCGATTAACCACCATGGCTGTTAGCGGATTAACTCCAGGACACCAATATGAATTCAGAGTTTACGCAGAAAACATTTACGGGCGGTCTGATCCATCCGAAGTTAGTACGCTGATTACCATGAAAGACACTGCCAAGAAGAAGGTGGAGAAAAGGAAATATGAAGTGGACGAAACCGGCAAAAAGATTAGAGAATCTCATAAGGAACCTATCAAAGACTATGACAACTACGTCTTTGATATATACTCTAAATTCGTTCCTCAGCCCGTTGAAATCAAAACTCGCAGCGTATACGACGATTACGATATTTTAGAAGAAATTGGCACAGGCGCATTCGGAGTGGTTCACAGATGTCGTGAACGTAAGACTGGCAACATATTTGCCGCTAAATTCATTCCCGTGTCGCACGCAATGGAAAAAGAACTGATCCGCAAGGAAATTGACATCATGAACCAGCTTCATCACCCTAAACTGATCAATCTTCACGACGCCTTTGAGGATGACGACGAGATGGTTCTTATTTACGAATTCCTATCTGGCGGTGAACTCTTTGAACGCATTACTGCCGAAGGCTACACTATGTCGGAGGCTGAAGTTATTAATTACATGAGACAGATTTGCGAAGGCATCAAACATATGCACGAAAAGAATATTATTCATTTAGATATTAAGCCAGAGAACATCATGTGTCAAACACGTAAAGGCACAAATATTAAACTTATCGATTTTGGACTGGCTACGAAATTAGATCCCAACGAAGTGGTTAAGATCTCAACTGGCACAGCTGAATTTGCTGCTCCAGAAATTGTTGAAAGGGAACCAGTTGGATTCTATACTGACATGTGGGCGGTAGGTGTCCTGGCTTACGTTTTGCTTAGTGGCTTATCACCATTCGCTGGTGAAAACGACATCGAAACGCTTAAGAACGTCAAGGCTTGCGATTGGGACTTTGATGAAGAAGCATTTTCCAATGTCTCGGAGGAAGGAAAAGATTTCATTCGTAGACTACTCCTTAAGAATAAAGAGTACGTTCATATGAATTATTTCAATCTCTTAAATAAAACTTAAACTAATTTTTATTGTAGGAAACGTATGACAGCTCAAGAGTGTCTTTTACACGCCTGGCTTTCCGGTGACCATAGCGACAGGACCAGTTCAATTGACCAATCGAAATATTTGAGTCTTAGAGACAGAATCCGCGCCAAATATGATGCATGGGACTCATTTGCCCTTCCAATTGGACGCTTATCAGAATACTCTTCATTGCGTAAACTGCTTATTGAAAAATACAAAATCCACGACACATATTTCGGTTAGAACAATCTAATTTTTTAAATATTCAGTTTTTATTTTACTATTTTTACTTGCAGATCGCAGACAAGCTGCACCTCGATTTGTTATTAAACCTCAAAGTGCATTCTGCTACGAAGGCCAAAGCGTCAAGTTCTACTGCAGAGTTATTGGTGTTGCTGCACCTACAGTCAGTTGGTACCACAATAATGTCGAACTAAGACAGAGTGTCAAATATATGAAACGATATGCTGGTGACGATTATTACTTTGTAATTAACAGAGCTAAATTATCAGACCGGGGAGAATATATTATTAGGGCAGAAAATCACTACGGAGCTAGAGAAGAAGTTGTGTTCCTTAACGTTCAACGTACGCTTAGTATTTATTTTATATCCATATTACAATTAATATATATTTCTATAATTACAGCACTGCCAACAGTTGTCCCAGAATACAAACCTGAAGCCCCAGTAATCCGAAGACGAGAACCTTTACCGTACACCTTCTGGCAAGAAGAACAAGAGTGCGCTCCCAGCTTCACGTTCTTACTCAGACCCCGTGTCATGCAAGAGCGAGACACCTGCAAGCTTTTATGTTGCCTGAGCGGTAAACCCTTCCCTACAGTCAAATGGTACAAAGACAAACGCGAGCTCAGTAAATACGAATACTCCATGTCAAGTTCCGATGGTGTGGTTACAATGGAGATCCAAGGTTGCAGACCGTCAGACTCTGGAAAATATACTTGCGTGGCTACGAACAAGCACGGACAAGACGAGACTTCTTGCGTGGTTATCGTCGAAGGAGCGACCAGTACTGAAGAACAAACGAAAATGGCGGAAAGAATATTACATTCTGGAGACAGGAAGTACATCGAGAACCCGATTAAACCTGCACCGATTCCAGTGACGATCAAAAAACAAGTGACGCAACCTAATCCTATTCAACCGAGATCGGCAAACGCTAGCACGAATAGTTTGGCACACTCGTCGTCCACGCTTAGCGTGGGTGATGGTGAGAGACGTCCTAGGAAATATGGTAGGTTAGATTCAACCGGTAGCCCCAATAGATCTCGAAGTGCTACCAAGGAGCTTGCCCGTAAGTAGAATTTTAAAAATACTATCCTTCACTGAAAAATTTAATTTGTGAATTTATATATATATATATATATATATATATATATATATATATATATATATATATATATATATATATATATAATATATATATAAAGGATTCTACAGCTCTGGCTGCCTTCCTTCCATCAACCGGGTCCTCCATTCGTCTCGATCATCCCATGTTCCCTCTCGTAGTCCTCTCCGATGCATAGACTCGTCCACTTCATCTCGCCATGATCTTCTTGGCCGCCCTCGCTTTCTTCTTCCAATCGGGCTCCACTCTGTCACTCTGTTAATCCATCTATTTTCCGCCCTTCTAACATGACCGTACCATACCAATCTTTTCGTTTCTATGTACTTTAAGACGTCGGTCTTTCTCCCCATTCTTCTTCTTATTTCCTCATTCGTGACTCGGTCTCTTCTGGTTAGTCCACAGCATCTTCTCCAATACATCATTTCGGTGGCCAGAATTTTTCTTTGGTTGTTTTTGTTTATGACCCATACTTCTGCTGCATATGTCATGATACTCTGAATAATTGTTTCATATATCAATGTTTTAGTCTTTTTCCTGATATTTCTATCCCAGATAACGGAGTGCAGTTGTTGTATACAGGATCTTGTCTGTCCAAGTCTGACATTTATATCTTCTTCCGTAGTTGCGTTTTTCGATAGTGTAAATCCCAGGTATTTAAAGTTATTGGTTCCCTTTATTTCCAGGTGGTCTTCTATTTGTAAATCAGCTGTATCTTCCTCTGTTGTCATGTACATGGTTTTCTTCAGGTTTATTTCTAGTCCTACTTTTTCATACTCTTCATTTAGCTTCCTGAGCATATAACTTAGATCTTCCTCATCCTGGGCCATCACCACCTGGTCATCTGCAAAGCAGAGCGTGTAAAGATGTTCATTTCTTAGAGGGATTCCCATACCTTCACATTTGCGTTTCCAGGTTGTCAGTGCATGTTCCAGAAATATTTTAAATAATGTTGGCGATGTTGGACATCCCTGGAGCAGCCCCTTCGATGTTGTTAAGCTGTTTACTATCTTGTTCCCTACTTTTATGTGTATTTTGTTGTTCCTATATAAAGTCTTCATTGCATTTGTGAGTGTTATCGGTATGTCCAGTCTTTCCATCGCTTTCCATAGTTCTTTCCTGGGTACAGTGTCATAGGCCTTCTTTAAATCGATGAATGCTAAGTGTACTGGTTTGTTCTTTGCTTTTTTTTTCTCCAATAATTGTTGGATCGTGTAAATATGATCTATGCATGATCTCCCTGCTGTAAAACCTGCTTGTTCTTCTCCGATTTTTCCTTGTATGTTCTGTTCTAATTTGTCTCTCAGTACTCTACCATATAGCCTCCCCATGGTTGCTATGACACTGATCCCTCGATAGTTATCGCACTGTCTTCTATCTCCTTTTTTGAAAATCGATGTTAGCTGTGCTTCCTTCCATTCGTCTGGTATGTTATGTCCATTTATTGCTTTCCCAAACATTCCATGTATGATTCTGAATAATTTTTCTGTGCCGCATTTTATGAGCTCTGGTGCGATGTCCCCTGGTCCTCCTGCTTTTTTGTTTTTTATTGTTTTAATTGCCTTTCGTATATCTTCTATTGTTATAGGTATATGTTGTGCTCTAGGTTGTCCCTCTTCTTCTTGTCTTTCCTCTATAAACTTTTGTCTTGTTTCCGTGAGTAAATCTTTGTAGTGATCTTTCCACTTCTCAGGTTCAATGTATGATATGTATGATCTTTCTTTCCTATCGGATCTCAATTCCTTAATCACTCTCCATGCTTCTGATCTTCTAGCTCCACCGATATATTGGTCCAAGTTCTGGCAGGTTTTTTCCCAATTTTCGTTTTTCTCTCTGTTTACCATCCCTTTAACGTCTCTGTTTTTTTCTCTATATTTTTTGTAGTCATCTTCATTCCTGGTACTCAGCCATTTATTGTACAGTTGTTTTTTACATTTAATTTCGTTAATCGTCGTTTCACTAAGATTGTATTCGAAAGGTCGTTGTTTTCCTTCTACTTCTCCGAGGGCTTCCATCCCTGCCTGTAGCATACTTTCTTTGATGTGCTGGTATGTGTCTTCCATGTTATCATCGTATCTAAATTCTATGAGTTTCTGGTCAAGTCTTGTTTGGTATAGATGTCGTGTGGATTCATCCTGTAATAATTGTATTTTTAGTGGTTTTCTTTTTTGTATTTCTATCGGTGTTCCTTCAATGTTGTTCGTTTTTCTATTCATCCAAGGGAATTCCATTTTAGCTAGTAATAATCTGTGGTCGCTTCCGCATTCTGCCCCTCGCTGTACTCGGACGTCCCTTATTTTAATTGTAGATCTTCTTCGTATGATAATGTAATCTATTATAGATTTGAGTTCTCTCGTTTCTTGTGTCCAGGTGTATCTGTGGATATCCTTATGTCTGAAGAACCCATTTGTTACTTTGAGGTCGTTTAGTTCGCATATTTCTATGACTCTTTCACCGTTATCGTTGGTTATTTCTTCTCCAAATCTTCCTATTACGCTATCATTTTCTTTTCTGCCTACTCTCCCATTCAAGTCGCCTGCTATAATAATATATATATATATAATTTGTGAATTTAATAACAATATTGAGGGTCATTTCTTGCCATAGATAATTGTAGTAGATTTACCATCCGTTTTTTAGTTTTACAACTCGTTTGTAAAATCACAGATTAGGTATCCTCTAAGTATACAGATAAAAATCTTGTCCCTAATTCGTGGTACGAAAATTGTTTTTTATGATGATGTGCAAACGAGTAAAATTTCCTGTGCGCAAAAATAAACTCGCGTAAAATAACAAAAAAAATAGAGAGATATCGCTAAACCGAATAGCGTGCATGGAGGTTAATAAGGCCAGGTGTTATTTCCTTTACGTGAGGTGGTATTCACCTGTATTAATTCTCTTCATTTATAGTTATCGGATCGGAAAGGATTTTGTTCGCGTCGCGTCCGCTATTTAAACTTAACCTAACTTTGAAATTGTTTTGTTTACTAGGTATTTTATAACTAAAGGGCTAAAGTGCTTATTTCCAGTGCTTTATTGTTCAACGTCTGCCAGTGGGTTTAGGGCAACAAGCAACAAATTCTCTTAGAAGGGCTAAGTCGTCCTCTGCTGTAAACCTAAGCCTCTTTAGAGGTTCTTTAATATTGGAAGAGATTGAATCCATATTTTGGGCCATATTTATTTAATTAAAACTAATCCCAGCTACTTAAATATCAAATTACCTAATAAAACTAAAGTAATAATTCAAAACAACTCAAACATAACCTAAAAAAATCAAACATAACATAAAATGCCCATTTAAGCAATTTTTAAACGTTATTTAGAAATAGCGCTTGGTGTAATTGATCCGCAAATAACGTCAGGCGGTTTACCGTTATTAGCGGGTTTTGCGTTAAAAATTGACTCGCGCATATCGTAACCATGATAAGGTACGCGTAAATACTGCATGACGCTATTCGGTTTTCCGATATCTCTCTAATAACTGTGCCGGTCAGGCGCTGTGCACAATTTTAGAGGCCATAAGTGGGCGTGCTATGTGCGCAAACTAGTCACCTAACTAGTGCCCGATTCCGAAAATTGGAACCACGAAAAACAATAAAGAAAAAACAAAGATTATAATCTGTATAGTCTGTGGTAAAATCGCTATATGGCTAATTTGTGTGGCATGTATATAAATATGTTATAATATATCTTTATATTGACCAATATTCTTTGTGAATTTATTTAGAAAATGGGTTAAAATATCTCGTAGTAAATTTATTTATTCATTGTAAATTTATAATTTAAAATTGCCAACTTCTTGTACTATTACTATACAAGGTGTCCCAGAAATAGGTGCAAGTATTTTAACTGGTATATAGTTCAACCCCAGAAACACGCATATATGTGTTTTTTTTCGTGAAAAAAAATTGTGGAAATTCTGGATTTTGGATTTTTTTTAGTTTCTAGTTAAAAAACATAATTTCTTGATAATATGGCAACATAGGTAGTAGATTAAATTTTCAAGAAAGAAAATCCAGAAAAGGGCCAGTGGTTATCAAAATTTGAGCAAAAAATCATTTTTTTGGAAATTTTCAAAGTAGTTTTGGACTTATTTGAAAAACTATAAAGAGACAATATGTTTCTTTTATCGAGATCTTAAATACTTGCACTTATTTCTGGGACAACCTGTACAGTACCAACAAATAAAAACATTTTATTACAGTAAATTTATACAAACTATTTGTAATAGTCTATTACAATTACTTTTGTAAATTCACAAATCGTTAGTAAATATTAGCGATGGGAACTATCGAATGAATTAGACTATCGAATGGTTAATGAATGAATGATTTCAACTATCGAATGGTTTTATTCGAATAAAATCATTCATTCATTTGTATACTAAAGCATATGTGACAACCTCGCCGTGCGACCAAATGGTTATCGTTGCGCCACGACTATCGAATGCTTTTGATAAATGAAATTTAGTATTCGTTTGATTTTTGTATGCGTCAGTGCATTATTAGTTCTTCCAAATTTTTATAACTTTGCCGTATAAATACTGTGCTATTTTTGCGTTTATTAAAATAGTTAAAATACTAAAATAGTAGTTATTTTTTAATTTTATTTATTGACGATTGTGTGCATGTGGAGGTGGTCAAAATTTTTCCGAAAATTTGTGTGGTTTTCCGTAGTCCGATCTTTCAATTATTTAATTTTATATGGTATATGGTCTATTTTTTAATGGGAAATTTTGAGAAGTAGCAATTTTTAAGAGAGATGAGATGAACTTCTTACAATTAATTTTAAAAATACATATTTGTATTTTAGATGTTTTAATAATATGAATTAGTTGAACTATAATCATATTTAATTAATGTGGTTAAGTAAATGGTTATCGAACTCAAACTATGGGGTGAGAAAATTAAAATGAAACTTTTACACGTGCCAATTTAAAAAAAAAGTTAACGATGTTTGTATTTTGTTTATGCTAATTCTCTTACATGTAGTTTTTTGCGAAGAAATATTTCATTTATTTTTTAAAGTAAATGCCAGTAAAAGTAAATATAATTTTTAAATAGTAACATAAAGCACCTAATATAAATAATTTTGATTTCTAATTTTTTATTTATATTTTCGTTCCATTACACTGCATGCTTAGAAAATTAATAAATGTTTTATATTTCATGATTTTAAAATTTGTTGTTAATATAACAAATTAGTTCTGTAATTATTATTATTTAATAAACCAACGTTGCCAAAAAATTTAGAGACTATATTATTTTTAAATAGGATCTAATATAAATAATTTTGACATCTAATTTGTTGTTTATATTTTGCTACTACTTAAAAAAATATTTATATTAAATCATTTTAAATTTTGTTGTTAATAGGTATAACAAATTATTACTGTTATTATTATTTATTAAACCAGTCTTTGCTTAAAAACATTAAACATCATTTTCTTACATCCAAAATAACAAGTATTATTGCAGTGTAACAACAGAATATTAATAAAAAAAATGCAGAATATATGTATAGACATACTATCCCTAACTAACTAAAGCCAAACAATAATATTCTTCGCTAATATCAACTAATACCAAAATATGGCAACAGCGCCCTTCATAATGTATTTTTTGTGTAAATACTAGCACCTCAATGAAAAAAATAATGTGTCCTTATCTATGTCTGACTCCGCAAAAAATCAAAGATGCCGGCTTCTTTCATAGCATTGCCACCGTCCGCTGTCGGGTTTCTCGGAAAGAAACCTACATCGCCGGGCGACAACTAAAATTCAGTTAATATTTTATTATAATCGATCCTGACGAATAAATGAATTTCATAAATGAATGAATTTTATAAATGAATGGTTTTTGCTGCCGAATTACTAGAATACAATATTTCAAGGCAGATGACGGATCTATTCGATAATTTTTATTCGAATAGTTTTCAACGAATGTTTTCTTACTAACTATCGAATTATTCGAATGAATTGCAACTATCGAATGTTTCGATAGTATTCATTCGATAGTTCCCACTACTAGTAAATATTAATAAATTTAATAAAACAGGTGTTTATAATAAAATTGTAATATCAAAATATAAAATTATTTTTCTATGTAGTTCCTCCAGATTCCACCATGGGACCCCCTCAATTCACGAAAGGATTGAACGACTTGACTGTAAATGACGGAGATAGTCTCACCCTAACAGCTCATGTACAGGGTGATCCAGAACCGCAAGTCGTATGGACAAAGAACGGAAAACAACTGAGCTCATCTGAAGTAATCGATCTCAAATATAAAAATGGCATCGCCAAATTACACATAAACGAAGTTTACCCTGAAGATGAGGGAGCATATGTGTGCAAGGCTACAAATTCGATGGGAACAGCTGATACCACTTGTAACCTGAAAATTAAAAGTAAGAATCTTCGAGAGTATTTGAATAAGCAGAAAAAACTAAAACAAAATTCAAAATCCCTCAACATATAATAAAACGATGCTATCCGAACGTATTTTTAATTATATTTTCTCTATTTTTGCCAGTGATGGGTTCATTGGAATGATAAGAAACTTTAACCCTTTTAAAGTACCTTGGATTTATAAAATGAGCGTCAATGTAAGTCTAGAAATTTACACGAATTAGATATCTATTTTAGTTGTCGTTTCAGCAATTCAAACGTAGTTATTTTTTCTTTAATTATTAATATCATCCGATTATGCCCATCACTAATGGTTTTGTGTCAAATCACACAATGATTAAGCATCATCAGGTTCATTTGAAGTGTGGATTGACATTTCAAACAACTAGTGAAAAACAGTAAAAGTAACAGAGATCATATTGAGTAAGAAAACTAATACTGATCTTCACAAACTTCTTAGCATATATTCTTAGAATAAAATAAAAAAATATAAATCTACTAGTTAAGCTAATATTTTTTATAAGGGTTCGCGACTTGATCGGCTTTTCAGGTTTCCAAACCTTTCTTGCCTTATAGCGTGTACTCTCTGAAAAGTAACGAAAACTTTGGTTTGTATTGATGATATTTACGTCATGTAACCCTGTTTTATTCAAAAAAGGCACTAAAACTTATTTAAATATAAATTACAAAATTAAGAGAATATAATTCAGAATTCTCTCTAGAAACTTTAAAAAGAATATTTTAATTTTCAAAGTAACACAAATTGTTTTTTAAGAGTTTTATAAACTGCTATATCACCATATATTGGTGATATAGCAGTTCTTAGAACCATTCAAAACAATTTGTGTTACTTGATCGCTCATCACTATTTAAAAATAATTTACGTATTTCAAGTAAATATTTATTTAGAAATTTTGTAATAGATATTTTAGAGGGGTTTCGGACTCAATCGCCTGTTGTATCTCTTTAAATAGTGCTTAACGAACTTATATTTGTCTAAAGGTATGTCCAGAGTGCACCGGCTTTACGAACCTGCTCAATTGAAGCAGGTAGTAGCCATTAACAACCGCTTGCAAGAAGCTGGAATATCTCATTTCGCAGCATAGAACTATTTCTTGAAAGTCTATTATGTCTTTTATTAGCTAGTGATCGTATTTATATTAAACTGAAACAAGAAATAAATACCCAAGTTTATGAAATTAATAGGTCTCAATTTGATATTACGATATATCCACAACTCATAGCTCACCCTCAAAAAAATTACGAATATTTCCGCATACCGGATGCGTCTCAAAAGTGGCTCACCCCCTATAACTTTTTTATTTTTTCAGATAAAAAAACGACATTTGGTATGTTAGTATATGACATTAATTAAGATTGATTTACGTATTCGATTGTTTTTCGTCACTTCTTGTTTCACCGGGAAGGACTACAACTTTTGATTTTTAAATAGCACCCTCGGTATAATTTTACTTTATTTCATAGAAAATGACATTCCAAATAGAATGACACATCATATGTCAACTTTTGACATTTTCGCATATGGTTTATTTGAAATTGTAACATGCGGTTCATAACGACAATTTGGCCCAAAATACCAAGTGTGTGGTATCAAATTATTTTTAAGCGAAATTGTCAAAAGTTGACATGTGATATGTCATTCTATTGAGAGTGTCATTTTCTATCGAATAAAGTAAAAAATACTGAGGGTGCCATTTAAAAATCGAAAGTTGTAGTAATTTCCGGTGAAACAGGAAGTGACGAAAAACAATCGAATACGTCAATCAATCCTAATAATTAATGTCATATAAAGTGCGTCTGCTGGATCTGTGTCTACGAAAGGAATGCGGACAAAAAACATTTAAATAAACAGCAATATATTTTATACGTCGACTTGTCGAGTACGTCACCGCAAATCGCTCCGCCCACTCATTTTATTGGCTACTTGCAAATTTCTCGAATTTTTATTGATGCGTCCCCAAGTAGCATTTTCACGACTTGCGACCACATGTTTACTAAACACAACGTTGGATTAGTTACAAAAAATAGTTAGCTCCCTACCTTAGGTATTAAAATAAATTTAAACGTTTTTATAACGTTGTGCCGACGTTGGACTTGTACTACAGCAAAGTAGAAGCTTCTGCGACGTCGAATAAACGTTGTCTTGTAACCTTTTTTGCTTAAGTGATCTTTAGGTGATTCGGACAACATAGTTACAACGTTGGACAATATAGAATTTTCCGACGTCAGTTTCAGGACCTATTCCAACGTTATGCAAACGTCGTCAGTTTTACTAATTCCAACGTTGTTTAGATTTCCTTATTCTTACGTTGGTAGGACGTCGAGTCACTACCTTTTTGCAACTGTATTGAACCATAACCTTAAATCTTAAATTTTCAATTCATTGTTCTGTTCAGTCAGACAGTTCAGTGCTGTTTTTGTTTTTATAAAAAAAAAACTTAATTAAAATGGGACATAAGAAAGGTACATATAAAACTAAATTTAAATATACATCGACATATATTACCGACACTTCCTCGTTTATTTAGATTATAGAGGGCGGCACAAGCTAGACTCTAGAATGACTAAATTAGGCAATCTTGCGACTAGTATACTACCTGTTAAGGCCGAACTGCGACTTTATTAGTCCAGTATGCGACTACTCGAACTACTCCATCTTAATCTCCAAAACAACAAAGTTAAAGCCGCCATGTTGTTAAATAAGAAAATGTTTCGTTCTTAAAATAGCAATTCCTGCTTTTTGAATACATTAACTTGAAATATTTGACCCTAAAAAATACGCGGAAACAATTTTTTCGAATGCGAATAAATTATTCTCATTTTACTAAAAAAAAAATTCAAGAAAATTTTTAAAACTTCTTTAATTTCAAGGCCCATTAGTATTTTTTAAAGTAGAAACAATACATTTATCAATAAAGTTGTTTGCGTTTAACTTTTTACCTTGGGTAACGAGTTACAGAGTCGGTTAAAGTGTTTCAATAATTATGATCTTCAAACATCCTCCACACTTAAATACTTTTGTTTTGTTTTCCTTCACTGCCATCTGACATATGTCTCTAACTAAACCATAAAAATAATATTTTTACTATAATTATCCCAATTTGGGATAAAACGCGACTTAGACGCCATATTAGTTTTGTATTTCTGTGAATTAGGATTTTAAACAACGTTGCAGATTGTACTAAATTAGGCTTCTAGCCAACGTCGGTATCCAACGTCGTTTCGACCCAAAAATTATTCTCCAAACTAGTGCAGACTAGGGTTGGCACGAGGTTGTACCGACGTTGCGCCCCGACGTTTGGTCGCGTCACACAACGTTGTCCCGACGTCCAAATGCTGCTTGGGTCGTCTAATTTTTTACGAAAAACATCGAGAGAATATCGTTTCCCCTCTCACGGATACCCCGTAGCTACAGAACGGACAGACGTACTGTACTAACGTACCAAATTTCGTTTTTTTTTTATATATAGATAAAGCGAGAAGCGGGAAGACGGTGCACTATGGACGTACCTTAAGCCTAATGTAGCTCATGACTGTTATTTTACGTGTGGAACTATTTCAGTTAGTGTCTTTAGATTCAGCCTTCTAAGTTAGCTACTAATATAACAGTACTAAAATACAGACGTAGATAATTTTAAATAAAGTAGACTTAGTATGACAAACACTTGCACAGTCTTGTAAATATTTAGCATAATCTAGTATACTTCATTGTAGAATAAAATATATTGTTGTTGCAGTATTAACCAACCAAACCAACGGCAAAAAGAAGACGGAAGACAAGCCTCCAACGATAGTGAGCCATCTCGAGTCGGCTTTCGTGAAAGACGGTGAACCGGTGACGGTGTCCTGCCGCATCATCGGAGCAGACAAATTCGACGTGATCTGGCTGCACAACAACAAAGAGATCAAGCCCAGCAAAGACTTCCAGTACGTGAACGAAGCCAACATCTACAAGCTGGTGATAGCAGAGATCTTCCCCGAAGACTCGGGAGTGTACACCTGCGAGGCCTTCAACGACGCCGGCGAAAGCTTCAGCAGCTGTACGTTGAACGTAGTAGTTCCGGGCGACCAGCCCAAGAGTCCTGTGTTCAAAACATTCCCGATTTCCGCCACGGTTTCGGACAGCGAAACAGCCACCTTCGTAGCGGAAACCGAAGACGAACCTTTACAGATCAGCTGGCTGAAGGACGGCAAACAGATCAAGGAGAGCAGCGCAAAATACAAATTCACCGCAGACGGAAAGAGATACACGCTGCAGATTGTCTCGTGCGACTCGAACGATATCGGTCAATACCAAGCCAAAGCCATCGGCAAAAAGGGCGAAACATTCGCTGCATTCTCGCTCAACGTTGTTCCAACCGGTCAGCTTTGAAGCTTTCTCTCTCTGACTTACTGACGCTACTGATTCGATCCGCGCTTCCTTAAGACGCGCATTAATGAACGACTTGCTCCATTTATTCATTGTGTATATTATTACTGTATAAATAACGTTTATTTATTTGTAAGGATTTTGTATAAAAGCGTTAAGCACCGTGGGAAGATGGTTCTTTGACGAAGAAGCGCTTGTGGCATCTCCAGCATCCTCAACTTTAATACCATCACGATGCCGTTGGCGCTGCTTCGATTGAAGAGTCATTTTTCCCGGAACCGAGCCAAAATTGCACATTTACATGTTTCGAACGTGGAGCAACCATCGCCGATAATTTAGTTTAAATGGTATGAAAAGAGATTTCTTTATTTTAGCGTGAAAGTGCTTGAGCCATTATTTTCATTCAGCCATCATTGTTCAGTATTTAAATTATCACACGAAAACGCATTGTCGCTTGTGCAAAGCCGTACCAAAACTGTATCATATTATTGTAAAGAAATAAATCTATAATTTTTATTTTTCCATCGAGTTTTATTTCATTATAACTCCTATCAGATCTATTTTGGTGTTCTCTGATTTAACTAAAAACAAAAACTAACTCTAATTAGAAGTTGCAAAGGATCGAAACTACTGCAATTCGATGCATTCTGCCCCTCTAGATATAAGACATCTCTACTGAATCGATAATACAATCCGTTCTTTACTATAGAACGGAACAAAAACTACCCCTAAGTAGGGGTTGCTGAGGGTCGAAAGTAGATTCATAGTTCCATTCGATGCCTTCTGCGCCTTGAATTCAACCTATACATACCTACTTTCACCTATACTTATCTTACTATATACTACCTAGACATACCTATCTTCAGAGATCTTAAAAAAATAGTAAAAGTGAAGGTAAAATTTTGAAAATTACAGTATTTGTAGGAAGTTTTATGTAGATTTAAAATATATTAAGCTGGAATTTTTTAAGCGTTTTGATTTTGTTAAAAACTTGATTTTCCAAACCGTTGTTTTAAAATGATTTATGATGATGGCCATTTGTGACATATTTGAGAGATCTTAAAAAAATAGTCAGATTGAAGGTAAAATTTTGAAAATTACAGTATTTGTAGGAAATTTTATGTAGATTTAAAATATATTAAGCTGGAATTTTTTAAGCATTTTGATTTTGTTAAAAACTTGATTTTTAAAACCCTTGTTTTGAAATGATTTATGATGATGGCCATTCCTGATATATTTTCAGAGATCTTAGAAAAAGAGTAAAATTGAAGGTAAAATTTTAAAAATTACAGTATTTGTAGGAAATTTTATGTAGATTTAAAATATATTAAGCTGAAATTTTTTAAGAGCTGTGATTTTGTTAAAAACTTGATTTTTCAAACCCTTGTTTTGAAATGATTTATGATGATGGCCATTCCTGATATATTTTCAGAGATCTTAGAAAAAGAGTAAAATTGAAGGTAAAATTTTAAAAATTACAGTATTTGTAGGAAATTTTATGTAGATTTAAAATATATTAAGCTGAAATTTTTTAAGAGCCTTGATTTTGTTAAAAATCTGATTTTTCAAACCTTTGTTTTGAAATGATTTAAGATGATGGCCATTTCTATATTTTCAGAGATCTTAGAAAAATAGTAAAAGTGAAGGTAAAATTTTGAAAATAACAGTATTTGTAGAAAATTTTATATAGATTTAAAATATATTAAGTTGAAAATTTTTAAGAGCTGCGAGTTTGTTAAAAACTTGATTTTTCAAACCCTTGTTTTGAAATGATTTATGGCCATTCCTGATATATTTTCAGAGATCTTAGAAAAAGAGTAAAAGCGAAGGTAAAATTTTAAAAATTACAGTATTTGTAGGAAATTTTATGTAGATTTAAAATATATTAAGCTGAAATTTTTTAAGAGCCTTGATTTTGTTAAAAATCTGATTTTTCAAACCCTTGTTTTGAAATGATTTATGATCTTAAAATCTTAATACCTGAAATTTTATTAAGATCAGCGGCTTGACCAAAATAACTTTCTGTCTATTATAATTTTTCAATGTACTTATATAGACAAAAAACAGATAAACAAACAGTAGAAAAAATCACATACCTATGTCACCTATCAAGTACTTAATAAAAATATCAATAACAGTTTATATGGTAGAAGGAAAAAAGAATGGGGCTTAGAAGGAGTACTATAAAAGACATTAGTCATATTTTTTATTGTTTTATTACATATTCCAGTAAAAACATATAAATTAAAGCATGCCAAATGTGATTAATTAAATTTAAACCACTTCTTACCAATTGAAGACATCACATGTATCAAAAATATTTTTATCCTTCTAATACTTCGCCTTGTATTTTTTAAATACATAAAACTTACAATAAAATAGAACAAACAACAAGAAACAAAAACATAATTTTATTGTTGATTTTTTTTTCAATAACATATATCTAACTTATCTAAAAAAAAAGTCTAACTCATAAAAACAATACTCAATTAACTTTTTTATCTGTTTTTTTGGAAGCATATTCAAACTCCAAGTCTTCGTTTAATTTTTTTGCTAAGAAGTAGAGCTCAGCTATTGCAACAATGAGACCGCATATTATGCCCAGCAGAAGTCTAAATCCAAAGTCTAAGCTGCCTGTCAGCAATTCTATTCCAACAAAACCAAAGGCAAATGCAGCAGCAACTGATATAATAAACTGAAATATAGCTATGAGATGCTGGTTCATCATACGTACTAAAAAGAAGCATGTTATTATTTATATCTCTCATTAAAAAATAATAAGCTTACACTGATATCCAATAGTATCTTCAGGTAATGTTCTCCTGTTATTGTCCACATTTCGTATCATATTTTTATATTCTTGATTTTGTTGTTCTTCTTTAAGTTTCTGACATCGTTTCTCTAGCTCTTCATTCCTTGGAATTTCTACATTTTTAGGAAGCAGTATTTCAGAGCTTTCGATCAATTCATGAAGGTATACTTTCTCCTCATTACTCCTATTTTGGGCCGCTATATATTTATAGAGCCAGTGGAGATCCTCCAGGCTCAATTTAGAATTTGTATCAATAACATCAGATTGTACTTTTAACTCAGGTTGACTACTTTTAACTGAATCTAACACTCTATTTTCAGTTAGAGCCTTTATAAATCTCTTATCTTCTTCAGTTACAAGATACTCAATTTTAAAATGTTTTTGTGTTGGTTTCTGATTAGTTTTATTTTTGAAAACAACATTTTTAATACCAGCAGGCATATCACCTCCCACTCTGATATTAGATATATAATTTCTCAGTTTGTTTGAAGGTATCACAAAAATTTGTGGATTTCCAATTTGACCTACATTGGAACTCATTTTGTGAACTTCAATTCAACTTTCTCTCTAAATTTCCATAAAATATCTTCAGCTCTTCCTGCTTTTCTGCTATGTCTCTATTAATGTCGTAATATTTTGGAAGAATTTCATCCATAAATTTTGTCCTGGCTTCTTTCCACTTCTCAAAATTCTTATCCGATTCCTAAAATAATTATCTGACTATATATATTATAACTTTGAAACATATATCAAAAGCAAACCTTGCTAATTTTCTCCTGTAACGTAGAAAATTGGTCACACAACTGTAATGCTTCACTTAATTGTCGGTTCGATTCAATAAGACTCTCATTTATCGTTTCTTTTAGTTGATCAATGTGAGTATCCTTAATATCCGTTATGTTTTCGATAGTATTAAACAAATTATCAACTTCTGCGTCCCCTCTTTTCTCCTAAAAACAGGAATTTTGAACACTTTTTGAAGTTGTTTGTGTAACCTACAAAAATTATACCTCGAATTCTTTCAACAGAAAATTGATCTCGCCTGATAAAAAGCCGTTGTGGTCGAAGAGCCTGCTCCCAATATTACTAATATCTAAAATAATCATTAATTGGTTAATTGTTTAAATAAGAAATATCTAAAAAAACCGCACCCTTCAAAACATCTGACATTGCTTTAAAAAAATTCTAACCTAAAATATTTATTTCATTTGACATCTCCACCACAGAAGATCTTGGAATATACAGAGCTGATCAAAAAAATAAATATACCATACATACCTGTCCAGTACTTTTATCACAGAACAGATACAAATTTGTATCTGTTCCTGTGCTTTTATAATGAATTAAAAAATAAGATATAACATGAATTCGAAACATATGATAACTTAATTACACTTCTTACAAATCTTATTTGTTGATTTGTAGAATCATTTAATTTACAACAAGCAATACAAAATATATTTCTAACAAACTATTAATAATAAATTAATGTAACAAAAAAAATTAAATAAAAAATAAACTGGAATTCGACGTATTCAATTATAAGAATAAAATGAAAGGAAAGAAGGCTATCACCTTGAACTTTTTGGTAACCTACGGTAGACTAAGATGAATAGCAAATTATTTATTGAATTTATAAAAAGATTTCTTGGCAAACATTGTCATTAAGAGCGCATCGATCCTTCGTTTTAGTTGTTTTACAAGTAGCCGATTAAAAATGTTTATAAAACTACTGATTTTCAGTGTACTCTGTGTTCTTCTTGAGAGTGCACCACTGAAGGTTCCAGAGCTATTATCTGACGAGGAAGAATTTGAAAAATTTAAGGTATATATTTAAAATATAATACAAGTTTTACAAAATCAATGATCAAATGTATGATATTATTTATATATTTTTTTAGCTGGTACATAGCAAAGAATATCAGTCACCTGAAGAAGAGGCATTTCGATTTCAGATATTCCAAGACAATTTGAAATTCATCAGAAACCATAATAAGAAGTACGAAAAAGGAGAAGTCAGTTTTGTCCTGGGAATAAACAAATATGCGGATTTAACTCACGAGGAATTCAAAAAACAGTTTTCTGGAGGTTTCAAAAGGCCAAGACATTAAGTTTTGTTAATATTAACGTTAAACATTTTATTACCGCTGATTTTATAGTAAAGAACTAATTAAATGAATGTCTAAAATTAAATAAACTTGTTAAAATTGCTGGCTTTAGAAAGTTATTTAAGAAAAAACAAAATTGATGTATGTTTGGTTGCATAATGAGGAGCCTTGGGTAAACAAAAATAATTACATATATTAAAATTAAAGAATTCCCGTAAAACGAATAAGTTAATCAATAAAATGCATTGAATATTATTTACATCTTGCAAGGTTACGTCCTACGACGTAATCATTAAATCCTTTACTATTATTACTGATGAAAGATTATATAGTAAATTGGCATTTTTTATGCAGTTTTTCCTTTAGAATAGGAATATTAATTATAATAATTACACAGTAACATCATGCTTACAATATCTTGCTTTGTATTTAATATTAAAAACGAATAATTTGTTTAAAATATATTAATAGTAATGGACTTTAGGGGAGGTAGGGTAAAAGTGGCGCAATAAATAAAATCTCAATATACTAATAATAATACATTTTAATAACAAGATAATGATTGGCTTACAAGGGTAAGTTAATTAATAGAAACCATAATAATCGTTCTCATATACATATATATTGACAATATGTACAACAACAAGTAAAAATGATATATTTGGAATAGAGTAATAAACGATATTATCCATTCTAGATATATGAGAGTCTGTTTTTTTCAGATGACGTTAGTTCTGGGTGCCAAACGTCTATAATCAACACAAGTCTTAAATCTGTCCCATTATGCCACACTTCGTGTTCAAAACTGTCGTCGAAAATTATTACATCTCCTTCTTTCCATGATCTAAAACAGTTAAAAACATAGTAGCACCTAAAATAACTCTTATTTGAATTTAAAAAAAAAATAGAAATATAACAATACATAATTTTACTTATCTATCTCATTTTTTGAACCAAAAAATATTTTTAAAATCTATCTTGCTGTAAAGACTTTGATAACTCTACACCACAGCACAATCATGCAATAATAACAGACACTGACACATATATTATAGTTAATTGGAAAACAGAATAAAATTAGCCAAAATTATTTATTAGTGATTACTATACTTTATTTGTTCAGCAACCCTAATGAAAGTATTTGGTTAAAATCTATCTTGCTGTAAAGACTCTGATAATTCTACGGCACAATCATGCAATAATAACAGACACTGGTAAAGACTCTGATAATTCTACGGCACAATCATGCAATAATAACAGACACTGACGCATATTATAGTTAATTGGAAAACAGAATAAAATTAGCCAAAATTATTTATTAGTGAATACTATACTTTATTTGTTCAGCAACCCTAATGAAAGTATTTGGTGGAAAGTATTTGGTTAAAATCTATCTAGCTGTAAAGACTCTGATAATTCTACACCACAGCACAATCATGCAATAATAACAAACACTGACATATATATTATAGTTAATTGGAAAACAGAATAAAATTAGCCAAAATTATTTATTAGTGATTACTATACTTTATTTGTTCAGCAACCCTAATGAAAGTATTTGGTGGAAAGTATTTGGTTAAAATCTATCTTGCTGTAAAGACTCTGATAATTCTACACCGGCACAATCATGCAATAATAACAGACACTGACACATATATTATAGTTAATTGGAAAACAGAATAAAATTAGCCAAAATTATTTATTAGTGATTACTATACTTTATTTGTTCAGCAACCCTAATGAAAGTATTTGGTGGAAAGTATTTGGTTAAAATCTATCTTGCTGTAAAGACTCTGATAATTCTACACCACGGCACAATCATGCAATAATAACAAACACTGACACATATATTAGTTAATTGGAAAACAGAATAAAATTAGCCAAAATTATTTATTTGTGATTACTATACTTTATTTGTTCAGCAACCCTAATGAAAGTATTTGGTGGAAAGTATTTGGTTAAAATCTATCTTGCTGTAAAGACTCTGATAATTCTACACCACGGCACAATCATGCAATAATAACAAACACTGACACATATATTATAGTTAATTGGAAAACAGAATAAAATTAGCCAAAATTATTTATTAGTGATTACTATACTTTATTTGTTCAGCAACCCTAATGAAAGTATTTGGTTAAAATCTATCTTGCTGTAAAGACTCTGATAATTCTACGGCACAATCATGCAATAATAACAGACACTGACGCATATTATAGTTAATTGGAAAACAGAATAAAATTAGCCAAAATTATTTATTAGTGAATACTATACTTTATTTGTTCAGCAACCCTAATGAAAGTATTTGGTGGAAAGTATTTGGTTAAAATCTATCTAGCTGTAAAGACTCTGATAATTCTACACCACGGCACAATCATGCAATAATAACAAACACTGACACATATATTATAGTTAATTGGAAAACAGAATAAAATTAGCCAAAATTATTTATTAGTGATTACTATACTTTATTTGTTCAGCAACCCTAATGAAAGTATTTGGTTAAAATCTATCTTGCTGTAAAGACTCTGATAATTCTACGGCACAATCATGCAATAATAACAGACACTGACGCATATTATAGTTAATTGGAAAACAGAATAAAATTAGCCAAAATTATTTATTACTATACCTTATTTGTTCAGCAACCCTAATGAAAGTATTTGGTGGAACTTTTAATCCTAAATGAATCCTAAGTCTACAATTGGTTGGTCCACAATGTGGCCAAACGTGGGTGTTTGGATGCATGACACTAAATTTGGTCTGGCCCCGTTTGCAGTTGCTTGCATCTGGAAAGCTCTGGATAATTCCGCAAGTAACAGGACTTTTTTCACAATTTTTCTTGTGTTTTCTGCTCCTGGCAAAAAGTTCAAACTGTTTCCAAGTCCCGGTGTCTTTAAGATTCTCAGCCTCGTCCTCAAAATACCCTTGGCTGTTCAAAGCAGACAGTCCTTCCTCTCTGATTTTTTTCCAGTTGTCTTTTAACATGGAAAACAGGTTTTTGTATGAAGGTAGGTCCTCCAGGCTCCACCATGGTTTTGCGGTAAGCCTTGGGACGTTGTACAGGGATCTTTGGTATTTTGACATAAACACTTTTTCTTTTACGCCTTCTTCATATACCTTTAAAAAAATATTAATATATTCCATAAACAAATGTACAGGGCGTTTCAAAAAACATGTGCCATCTCTCGTAGGGAGATTCCTCACGTAAAAATAAGATTTATTTTTAGGTAGGAGTTCCTATGAGTGCTACATATTTTAAGGCTAAAAAAGTGTCGACAGATTAACCAGGGACGTGCATATGGGTTATCACTGGAATATTTTTCTAAAAAAAATATGTGCGCCACTGACTTTTTTTCCTCTTATTCGCAAAAGTGTGATCTCCACGATGAGATAACTGCAATTTTATTATAATAAAAAAATTATTATTAATAAATTATTTATTTAATCTAATTTAGTATTAAATTTATTACACTGATATTCAGTGCTACCTACAGCAAATTCATAAAAAGATAATGGTATTTAAGATAAATACAAAAGTTCTATTTTTTATATGTATGCACTCATGTTAAAAAGAACTTTTTTTATAATTTTTGATGAGTAATCAATGAGTACTTATTTAACATTTTGACAAGTTAATGACATTAAAAATTTTTAAAGGTTACTATTAAAAATTTATTGGATTAAGATATAAATTAATTAAATTGAGTTTATCTCATCAAGGAGCCCGAAATCGACAAAATACCAAGAGACAACTTTTAATTAGCATTTAACGGTCTACACAAACAAAAGAAAAAAAGTCAGTGGCGCACATATTTTTTTTTAGAAAAATATTCCATATGCACGTCCCTGGTGATTATGTCGACATTTTTTTAGCATTAAAATATGTCGAACTCATAGTAATTTTTACCCTCCAAATTTCGTTGGAATCGCTAAAATACTTGGAAGAAAACTATAATAAGTCGAAAAAATAACTCCCTGTAGCTACGACACAAAGTCGAATCGGACCTATAATAATATGAAAAATAAATCTTATTTTTCCTAGAGAAATCTTCCCACGAGAGATGTCACGTGGTTTATGAAACACTCAGTATAAGGATTTATTTACTTTCATGGCCTCATCAGGCTTGTTAAGTCTAGAAAGGGCGTCACCAAGATGGAAGTAGAATCGTCCATCAACTACACCTTGGGCTTTAGTCTTCAAACCTCTGGACATATAGTCAATTGATTCTTGTAACAAGTTATCGGTCGTCTTTAAAATAAACCCGTAGTGGACTAGAGCAAACCCATCATTCGGCCATTTTCCTAGAACTCTTTTCAACACAGTTCTTGCTTCATCAACCGAATTGACCGTTAAATATGTCACAGCTAAATTATTCAAATATGTAGCGTTATCAGGAAACCTTTCAATCAATTTCCAATGAACATTAACAGCCTTACTATACTGTCCTAAAAAATCGTAAGGAAATATTGTTTCAATGTTCACTTTTAGCTTCAACTTACCTAGAAATCTAGCTCTATCTATGTACCTTTCGGCTGCGATTACAAACAACTGATCAGGAATATCACTGACTTTAAGAGCTCTCGAATAATAGTGTAAAGCTTGCTGTAGCAGGTCATTCCTTTGCTGTTGCTCAGCCATTATATCCAAAGCTTGGGCTTTTCCAAACAATGAACGCGGAGAATTAGGGTATTTTTGCAGGAGGGCTTCAAACAGTTTATTAGCATAAGCAACATTCTATTTAAATAAGAAAAAAAAAATCAGTGTTAGTAAAAAACACTCAATTTTTATTAATAGAGGTGCGGAATATTAATAAAAATTGATTGACGAGAAAAAGCCGCAAAAATATTGTACCAAAATATTTTCAGATGCGTTACAGTCACAGTAAATTAACATTCCATTCAAACAAAAAAAGTAACAAACAAATTAGCAATGCGGTCTATAAATTAAAACAAAACAACAAAAAGGGTTTTTTAAATCTCCTAAAAAAAGAAATAAACGCGAAATATTAAAATAAAATTTAATATAAATAAAGAGGGAATATACCTTCTTTAGATGCTCCTGTGCTGCATCTAAATCGCTCTTTATTTCATAATCTCGTACATTTGTAATGTCGGAATGTTCATATTCGCCTTCCGACTCAGATTCATCGCCAACATTCACATCTAAAAACATGCTTTTAAAAGAATTTGGACATACAAAACACAAAGCATTAGGGAGTGTCAAAAAAATCGACTTTTTTTTCATTTTATACTCTGACAAAAAGGTTGGTAGACACCTCAAAAAAATTCCCTTCAAGTATGAGCTCTTAATTTTAATAGGAAGTTCCTCCGCCTTTCAGTTTTCTGTTTTTTTCATTATTTAAAAAAAAATTCGTATCTCGGTGTCTACTATTTGAAAAAAATATCTCGTCTCATATATTTGTAGGAAATTGGATTCTCTACAAAAAAGGTCTCTTACTATTTTTTTGTAAACCTCACCATTCGAAAGTTACTAAAGGTTGAAATTTGATTATTCTAAGGCAGATTTTTTTTTTCTTGTGAACTCGTTAACAAAAAATCATTTTGATATGCGCAATTCGTGCTTTTGTAGGAAATTCACTGTTCTACAAAAATGGTTTCTTATGATTAGTCGAATACATTAACCGTTTAAAAGATATTCATCGTCAAACTCTAATGCACAATAATTTTAACAGTTTTTGATTAATAATTCAAACAATTCCAATTTATTTTATGAATTTCTGGAAATTTTTTACAAATTTAAGTTTCTGTCTTGAAAGTAACTACTATCGAAGTTCTCTGTTCGAAAATTTATTATTTTTATAATATTGTTACGGATTCCGTGGGTCCACTAATTTAAACTCACGATAAAATACTTAATTGGAAATATATGGAAATATTGGAAATATATGAAATATTTTATAAGAAAAACTGAAATATTTATTTATAAAAATCATAACAAAACATCGCAGAACACAAAATGCTTATACATAAACACAAATAAAGAGTTATTCTTCAAATTAAAAAAATAAATTAAGGTTAAATTTGTAGAAAAAAAAATATTTTTGACACACTAGTCGAGCAAGAGGCATATCTTCATCGCTGTCATTAGCATCAGGCATGTCTTTATCTCTGTCATCAGCATCACACTCAATAACATCTTCTTGCCAGTCTACTTCGTCAAAATCTTTAATAGTATCGGAAATAAAAATTGATCAATTGCCGTTTCCTATTTTTTTCAGCAATTTATGGAAGAAGGTTAAAAATTTTTAAAAATCGTCGTAAAATAATCAAATTTCAACCTTTAAAAACTGTCGAACGGTGAGGTTTCCGAAAAAATTGTAAGAGACTTTTTTTGTAGAGAATTCAATTTCCTACAAATATATGAGACGAGATATTTTTTCCAAATAGTAGATACCGATATATGAATTTTTCTTTCTAATAGCACAGAATATCTAGCTACGCAACAGAAGCCTCGTTACATGTATAAAATCGTAGGTCTCAAAAGGAGACAGGCTTTTAAAGCCTGTCTCCAAATCAGATATTTTGATGCGGTAGTTTCGCTACTACATAATAGAGGGCGATAAATTTAAAAGAAAACAGTTTTCTACAAACAAAATTTAAAAGAAAAAAGGCGTAATGGAAGGTCAAAAAATACGAAGTTTTATAAAAAAGGACTTTACAGGTATATTTTTTATTTACGAAGAGTTTATAGTCTTATGGACCAAAAACGTTATCAAATTACTGTCGAACAATCATTTATCTCCCGCTAATATATTAAAACCAATCAACATTCCTAAATATTCAAATAATAAGGGATAAATTAGATAAGACTGCAAAACTCAAAGAGAACGACACAAGTGGCAAATATCATTTAACAGTATTAAATAATATGATAATATGCGAAAAAAACGTATTCAACTTCAACAAAGGAAACCATAATACACACCTCACAAAAAATTTCGCAACACTTATATTTTTCGTAGATTTATTCTTGAAACACTTCAAACATTTTTATGTGAAAAACTTAAATCTAAGGTCTGCCTGAGTTATGGTATACTTTCCATTCCTTAACAAGTTGCTATTAATGCAAATAACTTTTCAGATTATTGTTAACCAAGAGAATTTAAGAATACTTTGCAGTTTTCCAAATTAATAAGTGATGCGATAATTTATGTGGGGTGTATATTATTTCAAAATAACATAATATGTAAGGCACTTACATAAAACATGCTTAAAAATAATTCTCAATTTCTTCTCCATCCATATACAGGAGCTCTTTCGCTTCCGGAAACAAGTCTACTTTTTTATTTTTAGAGTGCTTTGGTCGCAGATGTGAAAGTAGAAGATCTGAATATATCAATAAGTTGTGCAAAAGATCTTCAATAGTTTGGCTCCAACAATGATGCAGCATTGAGGGTGGAGTGTTAAATACATCGAAGAAAATTTTGCCGGTTTGAAAAAATATTCTCTTGAGTAATTTTTCTCCAATGTTGAGATTTTCTGAATTGTTGTAAACTGTCCCCCACCCCAATGTGAGGATGGTTCCTCGCCCTAAAAATAGCATTCAGTATGTTCATAGCAAGCGTATAGCTTTTCAATAAAGAAATTATAGCACAAAAACTTTACGGATAAAACTACGGTCGAATCAATGGAAAACGTAATTATGCCGTGAAAGAAATTTTTTTTTCTCCAGGTTCGGATCTAGGTGGATGAAATTTCTTGTAAAATGAGTATACTAGAAGGTTCACTCCTATGATATTTTGTATATAACCTTGCGCTGAACAAGCGTTTTTTGAAAGTCATAATAAACATGTAGAAACTAGACTTGAAAAAAAAATTGGAACATTTTTTCAGGGTTTGTTGTTAGTAAAAAGACCTCTCTTTACGGAACAAATTGTTGGAATTGAACAACACAAGGGAAACTTCTGAAAATAATAAATTTCATTATATGAAATTTTGTACAAAATTTGGTAAATTAAGGAAACCATAATTTTAACTCGCCATAACTCCCCGACTAAGAGAGGTCAACTCAAGAAATAGCTCACATGATGGGGCTCTGGGATGTCCTTTATCCATCTATATAAAAAACTTGATGAATTATTTTTTTTGTTTTTGGGCTAATGTCCTGCATTTCCGGATTTCGTTACACTGTGCAGCGCCCAATTTTTTGAATGAATATGACTATAAACGCTAAAACTGCGTTCCGTCAATGAATCCTCAAACTCGATATATTCACCATATTATATGTTTGTAAAAACTGTTCTATAGTAAGTTTAATGTTTATAGGGTTACAAAATATAGAAAGATATATTATTAAACATCGGGTTTGAATCGTTAATGACGAATACTTAAGATTTAAGTATTTTTAAAATATTTCCAATATTCCCAATATTTCCGAGACACGTTTGGAAATTTCCAATATTTCCATTTCCATGGAAATATTTCCAACGGAAATATTTGCATTTATAACACTAATCACGACAGAAACTCAAAATTTGTAAAATTTCCCCGAAACTTTTTTTTCGAAACTGAATGTTTATGCTTGAACTAATTTATTATTAATTGTACCTGTGTCCTTTTTAAAATCTACCTAGGTCTATATAAATAACGTGGCAAACAAAAAAAAATTGTTATTATAGTATTTTTATTAGTCAATTGACATTTTTTGTACTGCATTTTAATAAATCATTTCCATTATTATTAAACGTATATTTCATTACTAACGTTTCAGCATTAATAAATATCACTATCAATCGCCCTGTGTATTATTAATTTTAAAGGTAGTTAAAGTTATTTTCTTAGTTAATATAATAAAGTTGTGTATATTAAAAATGTATTTTGAGAGCATATTATTTTTTCTAATAATATACTTAAAATTAAAACTATTTTAAAAGCCAAACGAATAATTAATATAAGTGGATCTGACAAGAAACGAAGACTAGAAAGAAATTATTATACACCAGAAAAAGAATGGGATGCCAATTAAAGTCTTTTTGAATCGGCAACTGTGCATATTTAACCGAGCTTCAATGCCGTCGACGTCCCGTCGATTTACATCGATCCACAACCGAAAGTTGAAAATTTCCAATTATATTCTGATTATGATATTGTCGCGCCATCTAGTATTTTATTTGTGCAATTTTAGCTCTTTCATTTCGAGTATTTTTCTGTTGCGTAGCTAGCTATATTCTAGCTATTCTAGCTAGCTTTCTAGCTATATTCTGTGCTAATAGTAAGGTAAAAATAGAAAACTGAAAGGCGGAAGACCTTCCTATTAAATTTAAGAGCTAATACTTGGAGAGAATATTTTTGAGGTGTGTTTTTCAAGAGTATAAAGTAGCGATGGGAACTATCGAATGAATTAGACTATCGAATGGTTAATGAATGAATGATTTCAACTATCGAATGGTTTTATTCGAATAAAATCATTCATTCATTTGTATACTAAAGCATATGTGACAACCTCGCCGTGCGACTAAATGGTTATCGTTGAGCCACGACTATCGAATGTTTTTGATAAATGAAATTTAGTATTCGTTTGATTTTTGTGTGCGTCAGTGCATTATTAGTTCTTCCAAATTTTTATAACTTCGCCTTATAAATACTGTGCTATTTTTGCGTTTATTAAAATATTTAAAATACTAAAATAGTAGTTTTTTTAATTGACGATTGTGTGCGTGTGCAGGTGGTCAAAATTTTTCCGAAAGTTTGTGTGATTTTCCGTAGCCCGATCTTTCAATTATTTAATTTTATATGGTATATGGTCTATTTTTTAATGGGAAATTTTGAGAAGTAGCAATTTTTAAGAGAGATGAGATGAACTTACAATTAATTTTAAAAATACATATTTGTATTTTAGATGTTTTAATAATATGAATTAGTTGAACTTAATAATTATATTAATTAATGTGGTTAAGTAAATGGTTATCGAACTCAGACTATGGGGTGAGAAAATTAAATTAAAAGTTTTACACGTGCCAATTTAAAAAAAAGTTAACGATGTTTGTATTTTGTTTATGCTAATTCTCTTACATGTAGTTTTTTGCGAAGAAATATTTCATTTATTTTTTAGTAAGTAAATACCAGTAAAAGTAAATATTATTATTATTAAATAGTAATATAAAGTACCGAATATAAATAATTTTGATTTCTAATTTTTATTTATATTTTCCTTGCATTACACTGCACGCTTAGAAAATTAATAAATGTTTATATTTCATGATTTTAAAATTTGTTGTTAATATAACAAATTAGTTCTGTAATTATTATTATTTAATAAACCAACGTTGCCACAAAAATTTAGAGACTATATTATTTTTAAATGGGATCTAATATAAATAATTTTGACATCTAATTTGTTGTTTATATTTTGCTACTACTTAAAAGAAAATATTTATATTAAATGATTTTAAATTTTGTTGTTAATAGGTATAACAAATTATTACTGTTATTATTATTTATTAAACCAGTTTTTGCTAAAAAACATTAAAAATAATTTTCCTACATCCAAAATAACTAGTATTATTGCAGTGTAACAACAGAATATTAATAAAAAAAAATGCAGAATATATAGACATACTATCCCTAATTAACTAAAGCCAAACAATAATATTCTTTGCTAATATCAACTAATACCAAAATATGGCAACAGCGCCTTTCATAATGTATTTTCTGTATAAATACTCGCACCTCAATAAAAAAATAATGTGTCCTTATCTATATCTGACTCCGCAAAAAATCAAAGATGCCGGCTTCTTTCATAGCATTGCCACAGCATTGCCATCGACCGCTGTCGGGTTTCTCGGAAAGAAACCTACGTCGCCAGGCGAGAACTAAAATTCAGTTAATATTTTATTATAATCGATCCTGACGAATGAATGAATTTCATAAATGAATGAATTTTATAAATGAATGGTTTTTGCTGCCGAATTACTAGAATACAATATTTCAAGGCAGATGACGGATCTATTCGATAATTTTTATTCGAATAGTTTTCAACGAATGTTTTCTTACTAGCTATCGAATTATTCGAATGAATTGCAACTATCGAATGTTTCGATAGTATTCATTCGATAGTTCCCACTACTAGTATAAAGTTAAAAAAAATAGTCGATTTTTTTGACCCACCGTACTAAGCAGAAAATTAACTTTGTAATTTATAACTAACTAAAGCAGTCTAAACGTCTAAACTATCACAAAAGCTAACAATGCTTCCGCTCGAATAATTTTACCTCTTCCTAATTTTCCGTATTTAGCCTCAAGCCGTTTCAGCAATTCCTCGTCCTCATCATCATAGTCTTCTTCGGACTCAATCTCCTCATTATTTATATCTTCCTCCAAGTCTTCTTCCTCCAACAAATCTTCTTCGTCCTTCAGGACGTCGTTTTCGAACTTTTTCAACTTCGCGTCAAACTCTCCCTCCGGTGTCATCGAGCTGGTGTACGTTTCTCTAAGATCCTCGTATTCTTCTCTAGCTGATCTGTGCTCACTATGACTATCTTCATCGCTATAATCGTCTTCTTGTTCCGAATAGGCTAGTTCATTTAGCACGTTAAAATTAAGTATCCGAAAACGCTCAAACAAATTTTATGTACCTTCTTCCTCGTACTCTAAGTCGGGCAAATCTGCCTCGACTTCTTGAAGAGTCGGTGGTGGTATTATTGTGTTTCTCCGCGATATGTTAGGGGTGGGTTCGTTGTCTTGGCTTGGTTTTATCTCTAGAGGATCTTAATTAAATAAAAAAAAACACGATGTGATGAAATGTCTGGCCTTGATAAAACTGTATTAGACCAGAAGCTAAAAAATACATCTTCATTTTTTTCTTTAAAACTTTCAGCTATAAAAGCGTCCTGATTATGTGAACTATAAAAGCACTAATAAATACAAAAGTGTGGAGTAACATCGAGAATACAGTTACAATAGCAGACGTATATATATTATTATATATAAGAAAAAACGCTTGTAGTCCAGGAGGCAATGAAGATTTTCGGTACTTATTTTCCCAGTCAGCAAACACCGATAGCTTTATTCGGTACGACATTCTACGCAAATTTCAGATATACAGGGTGAGTCTTGAATAAGTGCAAATATTTTCAGGGCTGGTAGCTCTCGATAAAAGAAACATATTTTCTCTTTACCGTTTTTCAAATAAGTCCAAAATAACAGAGTTATTTTCCTTTGAAAATTTCCAAAAAAAAGGTTTTTGCTTAAATTTTGAGAACCACTGAATCTTTTTTGAATTTTCATTCTTGTAAATTTAATCTACTACCTATATTGCAACGTGCACAAGATATTATGTTTTTTAACTAAAAACTTAACAAACTTTCAAAAAATTCGAAATTCAAAAAATTTTTTTCGCGGAAAAAAATCATAATCGTGTTTCTGAGGTTGAAATATACTAGCCCTAAAAATATTTGCATTTGGTTGAGGCGGAAAATGTGTTAGGCAGTACAAATATATTCAATTCAGCAACTGGGAAAACAAGTACAAAAAAAAATTCACTGCCTCCTGGACTATCATAGGTATCAGGAAATGCACTGTTAGTGGCTAGTTAAATTCTTAGATTAAATATAGAAAAGATACAGCTTAATATATCCTCAAGATACACATGAGAAACCAATCCTAACTTGAATAGTGCATAGTTATTGTAGTGGTGTGCTGTATCTTTTAGTATACTTATTCTAAGGTTAAAGCAGAGCAAAACCATTAATTGGTGTTATATTATATGGGCCATGCGTTTACTGACCGGGTCGTCTTTTTCTAAGGAAGACGTTGTATGCTACAGTCAGGAGAGCTACTCCTACGCCAATTTTTGTAGCCACTGTAAAAACATAGTTGTTTATTAATACTGCATTTCCTGACTTGAACTACTTAATTATATTTTTTTACGTTTAGACTGCCTTAAATATATACCGCAATTTCGTAAAAAAAAACTAAAAAAAACACTTACGGCCAGAGCTCTCTTTGGGCTTGACATCTTCGACTTTTTCAATTACTGGCACTTCTTCTTGTTCTACTTCTATCTAAAAAAAAGCATAGAATTTAGCAGGAAATTTATTTAAAAAAACAAACGTCGCACTTTTTCTGTACTTGAATCAGGTTCTTCATCCGCTGCAGCGGTCTCTTCATTAACTTCTTCTTCTTCAGCGTCAGCTTGATCATTATCCTCTGTACTTTCATCTGGGGCATTTTTAGATTCATCCTCTTCTTCCTCTACACTGTTGGACTTTTCTTCTGATTCATTTTCCTCCTCAACAGTATTATCATCATCTTCTTCAACTTCGCTTTGAGGTTCTTCTTCGGTTTCTTCAGTCCGTTCTTCGGATTGAGGAACTGATTCATCTTCGTACTCCTGAGACTGTTCTTCCTCCGAAACTTCTGCTGGGTGTTCTTCGGATTCGTTGTGGTCATCTTCATCATCGTCATCGTGTTCGTGTGATAGTTGATGGGAATCTTGATGGTCTTCGTCGTGTTCACCAGAATTTTTCTCGACCCATCCTTCGAATATTTGAGAGAAACGAGATTCTACTGGAACGTGTTCGACTGGAAATGTGTTAAATAAGATAACTAAGGCCACGGCCACACAGAAAGCGTTTTTTGCGTGTGAAACGCTTTTGCGATTTTACCGTTTGAAGCTTTTATCTCGATATGTGTCCATTAAAATTAGGCAAAAGAGGCGGCAGGTCTCCAGTTTCTATCAAGCTGTCAATTAGTAATGAAAAAGCTCTTGAAATTTCCGGCCAGTTCAACAATCAATCCTTTGAGAAAGAGACAGGCGAGATCGGGGCGGTTAGCGTTAAAAAGACGAAGATGAAAGATATGCTTGGATCGAACGTTGAACGGGTTGGACATTCGACGACGAAGGCAATCTACTGCTAGTGCCAGTGGCGTGTGTAAAAATAATTAATATTGTTTGCCATTTGTTTTAGCAATTTTAATTAGGTAAGGGGTTATGGGAGGGGGATAAAAATTTTAAAAAATCGTAACTCCAAAATTACAGTAGCTAGCGAAACGCGGTTTTCAATTTAAGATTAGGAATAATATTTGCAACAAAACTTTTAATAACATCAAAATCAGTCAAAGTTGCAGTTTTTGAGATAAAAAAAAATGGAAAAATTCCTTTACTTTGAAACTAAAAGAACTGCCTACCAACTTTTTATTAACATACTAGTTGAAGCCTGGCGCATCCTACAGTTTTTAGAAGAGCAAATCTTTTAGTAAAAAAGCAACTTTCTAAAGCAAGTCGTTACTTCAGTAGAGACGACACAGATAAACATTAGCATTTTATATATGTTGATTTTAGTATGGGCGGCTATATGTGCCTCCCGGTTTTTTTTTTCAAAAAATTCCAAATTTTCCAAAAAAAATTTTCCAAAAAAAATTTTCGCGAAAAAAGCCTCATAATCGTGTTTCTGGGATCAAAATGTACTACCTGAGGTTAAAATTATTTCCACTTATTTAACACTAACCCTGTATAATCCTGTTATTTTGTTTTAGTGGCAAAAGACGCTTCACGCAAATATCGCTTTCTGTGTGGCCGTGTGCTAAAGGTTTTTTTTGGAACTTGAAGTATACTTACGTTCGTTTAGGCCTTGATTTTCTTTGACTATCAGCCCTATTAAGACAATTAGAGCGGAAAAAAGTAAGACGAAGACGATTTTGGCGCAGATATTCCCTCCGGTACTTCCTTCCTTATAAACGTGTATATTGAGGTCTTCGTTCGAAGCCCCGAGACTCAAATCCTCGTCTAGAAAAAACGAAATCGGCATAAGTAACAATGAAAATGTGCGCCGGGGGCTTAAAAATAACTCGCAGCCGAAAATACTAAAAATAAATCGTGGAATATTAATCGGACGGGACTCACCTTTGCGTTTCTTTTTGTCTTTGCGTTTTCGCACCTCCCCCGACATTTTGGGAAAGATTTTTAAAAGTGCCACACCACCATCAAAACAAAGCCAATTTTGATTTTCGCCCCGGATCACCGCTCGTTACTTAATAATGGCGGCTCGACGAGCACTGCCGACTTTCCACGAAGCTCATTTGTTTCAGTAGCTTAGTTCTACAGGGTGTTCGGAAAATACTAAAAAAAATGTTTTTCTATGTTTGATTATGCCCATTCTAACAAAAAAATAAGATAGAAATAGTTAGTTCATTTTAAAATCGACGAAATACCAAAATACCATAATAGCAGATGTATTAATATCTAATAATTAAGATATTAATAATAATGAACAAGAAACGATGATTCAGTGTCATGGTACAAGTCATGGTAGGCTTTGGAAAAAAGTTGCTTTTGACGTAATAGTTTAAACGTCAAATTGTTATTAGATCAACATTTTGATAGTCTTAGCAGCGTTTTTTATGTTTTAATTGCTTTTTCAGAATGCCTTTATTATTTGAAGTAGTTGAAGTTGTTAGCATTTTGAAAAAGCAATTAAAAGATAAAAGACTATCAAAATGTTGATCTAATAACAATTTGACGTTCATACTATTACGTCAAAAGCAACTTTTTTCCAAAGCCTACCATGACTTCACTGAATCATCGTTTCTTGTTCACTGTTATTAATATCTTAATTATTAGATATTAATACATCTGGTATTATGGTATTCGTCGATTTTAAAATAAACTATCTGTTTTTATTTTATTTTTTTACAATGGGCATTACTGATACTGTGTTGTAAAAATAAGGTAATTACAGGCTTATTTTTTGGTATTTATTATAATTTTGCTAATATCTTCGGTTTGAAAGAAGATATCAAGATGCGGTTTTCGCTGACTTTTTAAGCTTTTACTACTCTTTACTATCAGCTAAAATTACACATACTATTATATTTAATTTTTTTGAAAAAACTCGCTATGTTTGTTAAATTGTAAGAAAGCGCCCCCTAGCGCCTACGTTCAAAACCTTATTATTATTATTCTTATGTTATAATATAGAGTAAGAAACGCTCTTTTAAACGAGCCCTCGTTTGTTGGATTCTGATCATCCAGTCTGGAGTTATTAACACTTAAATAAAGATAGATCTAACCTTCCTCCACCACTTTATTTTAGCAGATAGGGGAAAAATTTTTTTCGCAAACGTCTCAAAAGTATTAATTTTTGTCATTTTAACGCCTAAGCATAAAAGTAAAGCCTAAGCACAAAAGTACAAAAATATATTATTAAACTGATATTAAGTGTCAAATTTAACGAGTGTACAGATTGTTGCTCGATTGCTGTTTATATTAATTGCAATGTTTGAAATTGATTAAAAAATGATTTGTTGGAACTAAAATTAATTTTTGTTGATTAAAAACTGCAGATCAAAATGTCGGTAAGAATTTGGAAAAATACAACCGTTTCAAAAAAATATAAAACAACATATTTCCTGACAACGATTATAAATTCTCGGGAATGAAGATATAGTGTCTATATCAGAAGAACCTAGTTCTGCACTAGACTGCGAATGATATGTATTCGAACAGCAAATTTTTGTCATTTATACATAAATTTTAAAATAAATCCCTGCGTTTAGCGGTCTAATGGATTCACACGAAATTACAGTTCGTCTGTTGGATCTGTGTCTATGAAAGGAATGCGGACAAAAAACATTTAAATAAACAGTAATATATTTTATACGTCGACTTGATGAGTACGTCACCGCAAATCGCTCCGCCCACTCATTTTATTGGCTACTTGCAAATTTGTCGAATTTTTGTTGATGGGACGCGTCGTCTAATTTTTTACGAAAAACATCGAGAGAATATCGTTTCCCCTCTCACGGATACCCCGTAGCCACAGAACGGACAGACGTACTGTACTTCAAAAATCGGTAAAAACATTTAAATTGACGAATAGATATTTTTATATAGTTTTATAACATTTGCAATTACTTTTCGAT
The DNA here is from genome assembly GCF_002938485.1 of Sitophilus oryzae. Classification (NCBI taxonomy): domain Eukaryota; kingdom Metazoa; phylum Arthropoda; class Insecta; order Coleoptera; family Curculionidae; genus Sitophilus; species Sitophilus oryzae. Next base: position 843,032 of record NW_022147143.1, read on the forward strand.
TTATTTATCTGTTATATCTTTTATAGAAATATTTTTTATAGTTTTCTTTTCTAGGACACATTTTTATAACTTTATGATTTATAATAAAGTTTCAATAAAATTATTTTTTTTGATTTAAATCACATGATAAAATTAAAAAAATCACTTGATTTAAATCATGCCAACCCTGCTTTTATACCTCGTATAAAAGAATTTCTATAAATTGTATTAAATTAATTTCAGGTGTTGGGATGTTAATAAATATGCTAAAGTTAAAACTAAGACGCGTGGCTTTAGTTTTCATTGAAAAAAAAAGATTAGTCGTCTTTCCTCGAAATTAAAATCCACGGACAGGCCTAAGGATATAATGCCCTTAGTCGCGTGGCGGCGGTGTGACGGGCTGGAATACTCCTTTCCCACGATTCTACCCTTCGAATAAGGCCCTCCGCTTTGCCCTAGCGCTACCTACCGCCCCCCTGCACCCCTGGCCCTGTAAAAACTATAATGGTTTCGATTGTCACCAATGTCCAGCAGCACAAACTCAAGGTGTTCGACGAAACTGGACATTTATCATAAAAAGAATACAGTCCTCTTTATTTTCTTAAATCTAACTCTAATAAAATCGAAAAACTATTCTACCTTCACAGATAAAAATATTCTTTTAATAAAAAAATCATTAATTCGTATTAAAAAATGATACGGAAGCAATTTGAGAAGATTCCAGCCGAAAAACCAGGTAGAATAGAGGGTGAATCTGTGCACCTATCTCGATGGTACAGTTAGAGAACCTGATACAACATTCCGTTTCATCTGAAGGACGATAAAAAACAATTTACCGTAAAATAGTAGTAAAACCCTTTTCAGAACCTTCGTTTTTATCTATCAAACAGGACCTAACTGTATTTAAAACAGTCCCTAGACTTTTTATATATAGCCCTATAGGGATATATATAAAATATATATATTTTTTATCTATGTTATAGGGATAGCCCTATAACATAGATAAAATCAATAAAATTAAAAATATACGAAATAATATATATGTACTGATTTCTTTCGAAAATCGACAACTATGAAAGTATGAACCTTTACCGGCGTGAAGATAGCCACGGTTTTCCATCCACGGTTTCAGAAAAATCCCAACCATAGTAAACATATGGCAACGACGCTTTTCGTCCGATTTCAGCCACATCCACGGTTTTCGGTGTCGAAACGCCTCATTTAAAATATATCTACAGCGACACTTTTCTGTTGTTTATTATTAATAAGATTTAGAAAAGAATTATATAATAAGTTAATAGAAATGGTCGAGTTTAATATTTATATAAAATGAATAATTATTTTATGAGATATAGATTGCTTTAAAAATCCTCTTAAAAATTTAAATTCTATCTAGTTCTTAGCAAAATTCGATACTAATTTATTAAAGGTTGTGCCACAGCGAAACCCTTTGGAAAAGATGTATAGGTGACTAGGGTACACTACCCTATACTCAAAACCATTTTGCCGGTCTTTAGGAAGGGCCAGATTCAAAAACCGATATTTTTACATAAATTAGACAGCAAAAAATCGCCGTCAATTTGTTAAGGGTTGTGCCACAACGGGGCCATCTGGAAACGATGTACAGATGACAAGGGAATACCACCCCGTATTCAAAAATGTTTAGCGGTCCGTAGGAAAGGAATGAAGTACAAAACCGCTGGTCTCCATCAAAATTAAGAGAAAAAATTGTAGCTCATTTATAAAGGGTTGTGCCGCAACGGGTCCATCTGGAAACGATGTACAGATGACAAGGGTATACCAACCCGTATTCAAAACCATTTGCCGGTCCGGAGGAAAAGGGCCAAGTTAAAAAATCCGCTGTTTTTCTTGAAGATTAACAGAAAAAATTGGCTCATTTTATTAAAAAGGGTTGTGCCGCAGCGAGACCATCTGGAAACGATGTACAGATGACAAGATTTTTTACCACCCGTATTCAAAATCGTTTGCCGGTCCGTAGGGGAAGGGCCAAGTTCAAAACCGCTGTTTCTCTTGAAAATTAACCGAAAAAGAATTGTAGCTCATTTATTAAGGGTTGTGCCGCAATGAGACCACCTGGAAACGATGTACAGATGACAAGGGTACACCACCCCATATTCAAACCCATTTGCCGGTCCGTAGGGAAAGGCCAGAATCAAAAAACTGTCATTTTACCTAAGTAGAACAGAGAAAAAAAAAATCGCCGCCAATTTGTTAAGAGTTGTGCCACAACGAGACCACCTGGAAACGATATACAGTTGACAAGGGTACACCACCCGTATTCAAAATCATTTGCCGGTCCGTAGGAAAGGGCCAAGTTCAAAAAACCGCTGTTTTCTTGAAAGAATTAACAGAAAAAAAATTGTAGCTCATTTATTAGGGGTTGTGCCGCAACGAGTCCACCTAGAAACGATGTACAGATAACAAGGGTACACCACCCCGTTTTCAAAACCATTTGCCGGTCCGTAGGAAAAGGGGCCAAGTTCAAAAACCGCTGTTTCTCTTGAAAATTAACAGAAAAAAATTGTAGCTCATTTATTAGGGGTTGTGCCGCAACGAGTCCATCTGGAAACGATGTACAGATGACAAGGGTACACTACCCCGTATTCAAAATCACTTAGGTCCGTGGAAAAGGGCCAGCTCCAAAAACCGCTGTTTTCTTGAAAATTAACAGAAGAAAAATTGTAGCTCATTTATTAATGGTTGTGCCGCAACGAGACCACCTGAAACGATGTACAGATGACAAGGACACCCCATATTCAAAACCATTTGCCGGTCCGTAGAGAAAGGGCCAAGTTCAAAAAAACCGCTGTTTCTTGAAAATTAACAGAGAAAAAAAATTGCAATGTTTATTAAAGTTTGCCTGCGTTAGAGCACTTTGATGGCATTTTATATTCATGCCCCGTTCCGTAGGAAAAGGGCCAGAGTCAAAAGCATCAACAACTGGTGCCAAGAAAAGATTGCGCTGTTTACCATCGTTCCAGTGAATTTCGTTTCTAACAATAAATGAACTACTGGTGCCATACTGATACGGGNNNNCTCAGTGGCTGGATTCAGTTGCTCTTTTCGGCCACTTCCTGTTTCACCGGAAATAGTTCAAACTTTTGATTTTTAAATGGCACTCTCATTATTTTTAACTTTATTCGATAAATGACATTCACAGATATGACGATTAAAATTATATACCAACTCTTGACATTTTCGGTTCAAAATAGTGTATTCTAAATTTTCAAATTTTTTTTTTTTTTTTTTTTTTGTCATTATTTTTTTAATCAAGGAGCCAAAATAGATTTGATCGTTTGATCGTCTAATGTTTTAGGTCTGCCATGATACAACAGGGTTAAAAATAGCCTTTAAATCGTATTTTTGATATATCTCATTTTTCAAATGGAACGAGGTGGCTCATTAGCATGGAAAAGCATTTTTTGAGCGATGATTCAAGTGTCGTTATGAATTGCGTATTTCTTTCAAAATGAAATATATTCGAAAATGTTATAAGTTGACATATGTCTTGTCAATATATCAGCATGATATTCTATTAAGAATGTCATTTCTATAAAATAAAGTAACAAAACACCGAGGGTGCCGTTTAAAGTTGCAGTTGTTTCCGGTGAAACAGGAAGTGACCGAAGCTGTTGAACTAATCAATTAATCCTAATTTATATCATAAACTAACATAGCAAGTCTCGATTTTTTATCTGAAAAAATTAAAAAGTTATAGGGGTGAGCCACTTTTGAGACGCACCCGGTATATAGATTGGGCGTATTGTAAAGAAGAACTGTCATCAACTTTTACTAGAAATTGTTAATAACTAACGAGGGTAACATTTATTAAAAGTTGTTAGAAAAAGGAATTATATTTTAAAAATTGAATCACCTCCTTATTTACGCTGATTCCCTCATTTGAAAATTACAAAAAAAAAGAAAACAAAACAGAAACAGCAAAATTAAAATATTTTCTTTTATACTTAACCTCAAAAAATAGCAATAAGCTTTCAGACGCTACGGAGTATTGAACTGTTATTTTGTATTTACTGTGTGCCTTTTTCCTAGATATAACATAAAATGCATTTTCAGGCGCTAAACTGCACAACATTCCAATACCACAGTGTGCTGATAGACCTTTTGGAAGCGATGCATATTTTGAATGTATGGCCAGACACTTTACCTTCACGATATACCATCAAAGTGGGACTTGCAAAATGGGCCCGAAAACTGACAAACGTGCCGTTGTAAATCCACGACTAAAAGTATATGGAATACAGGGACTTAGAGTACGTAAACAATTAAGTAACTAAACGTAAACAATAATTTTCTATGCCTAAACATGCGTGTCATGAAATCATACAGTCTCAGGGCTTTGACAAAAGCGAGTATTTGAAACGGTTTTACAGAGGTTAGTTCTCCATCTCCGATATCAGTTGTACCAAAGTTAACGACACGAATGGTTATCGTTTCGGCACACTCAGTGATGAGGTGTTCCGGTGTCTGGTGTAAACCGTCTTAGACCGTTGGAAGATTCCCATTCCAGGTTACGGATAGAGTCTTCCAGGTTCTTGAGTTCTGCTTTAAGTTTGTTTCCACTTCAGAAAAAAAAAGGTTTTGGTCGATTTGTAGAGTGTGGCTAGATCATAGACCTAGAGTAGGAGGATTTTATTTTCTTTGCCTTATTTGTTCTCTAGGCATTCTTTGACCAACTTCGAATTGATGGTTACTGACTTGATCGCTCTTAAGGCTACTTCATTCTCGGATAAGATAGCTATTTCATGTTTCCAACAGTTCCTAAGATAAGCTGTACGCATCTTCCGATAGCGAGATTTCTGTTTGAAGGATGCTGGATGCTGGAGTAGGTGCCCATTGGTTCGGAGTATTTAGTTTTCGGCCCAAATACTACTATCCCTGTACCTGCTAGTTTTGGAAGCATTGATATACCACGTTATAGTATACCGATGGTTATGGTATGGTCTTTTAACTTCAGAGCAAACGTTTCTTTTTGGTGCTCAATACTACAGTGAGGTGTGTGTTATACTATACCACAGTACTGTTTCCGTCAATGACCATTCTAAATTTGTCGCATTGGCATATCTCCCAATGACAATGTGCGACGGTCTTGGGTCTAGAAAGACTTCCATTGCTGCTATGGGGCAGATTTTCATTGCTCCTGTGATGCAGATGAAAAGTGACGCGTTTAGGTCGACAATATACTCTAAAATATACGCAAAATCGATTTTTCAAAATTAAAAAAAATCAAACAGGGGAATAAGCCTACTATTAAAACTAATCAGACGTTTAATGTAGAAAGAAAAATATAACATAAAAACTAATCATTAAATCATAAATTAGATAAAAAATAAAAACTAATTATATATAATAATAAATTAAAGTTGTTTCAATTTTATTAAATGTGTATAATTTATTTCATAAAATAGGTAATGGACGCATCTGTGATACCAGAAATACCAGCCGCACACACTAATGCTCCCACATTCCTAATAGCAGAAAAGGGATCCGACATGATCAAACAAGATTGGGGCTTCAAAACTCAGTAGGACAACTTCAAAAATACGCTGTGATATATTTATTAAAATTAATTATAATTTCAATGCAAGATATGTTCAATAAATTAACACCCTCTATAGTATTGTGTTGTTTAAAATTGGACAAGGAATGTTAATATTAAACTGTCAAAGTCATATGAAATAATTCCATATTCTCAATTAGTAGATATAGTAACAAACCAGTAGTCCATATACAGTAACCTTTAAAAAGTTTGATACAAACCACAGTCTATTCATACCCATATTGTTGCAAACTTTTTAGCGGTCGCTATATATTTGTAAATATGTAGTACGTATCTAGTATATAATAGTACCCAAGTACCCAAATAAAATTGACAATTTTTTAACGTTTCTTTGTTTTATTCTTTTCTACATTGTGAAGCAAACAATCGTGAGCAAAATAGTATAAAGGTTGATTCTCACTATACCTTCCGTTTCCATTCCATATCCGTTCCATATTTTTTATTGTATTGACGCTATAAGTAAGCTTCCGCTACGTATCAGTTCCATACTTTTTACTGTACAATTTATTACACAATTTATTAAAAAAGTTTTATTTTAAAAATTTGTATCTTTTGAAAAAGGTAATAGATTTAATTAAGAGCTAAAAGAATCAGTAAATATCAGCAAAATGTTAACAGAACTGGTACAAATGTACGAACTTAACAACGCTGTTTCCGATACGCTTCAGTCCGTCCGCCAAGAAAATGTATGAAAGGAAAGGATATGGAACGGAAGGGAAACGGAACGGATAGTATGCATTGTCCTATTCATTTAGGTGATATAATATTTTATGTAAACGGAAGGGAAACGGAAGTGAGCTGATACGGAAGGTATAGTGAGAATCAACCTTTAACAAGCTTGCTTCACCTACGTAACCGTATAGATGGAGCTAAAAGCAAAGTAGGGTTCTATATAAAATAAAAATAGTATACTTAGAGAAAATTAAAAAGGCCTTTACTCCTACATATGTGCCAAATTCTGCAATAAGTTCATCAGATCGACGGAAAAAGCCATCCGACGACCGGTTTCGGAGATATATCCCCATCATCAGGCTGACTTTGCTGGATCCTTCGATCTGATAAACAAAATGCAATAATCGCATTTGAGTACCAAAGGTACTACCACAATGGCAAAGTCTACACAATCTCGCCATCTAGCGGCAGGCGTACACACCGTACGAATCTTACCACCAAATAAAACTAGCGGCCTACTGGAACCAACAAACTTGCCTTACTTACGTAACCATAGATGGAGCTAAAAGTAAATTAGGGTTCTATACAAAATAAAAATAGTATAGAGAAAAGTAAAAAGGACTTAATTCTTACATGCGTGCTAGTTTCTGCATTCATTAAGTTCATCAGACCAAAGGATTTTTCCTTATGATGGCATACAACGCATGACATGCACTCTGCGCTCTTTTTTTTTCCTAGGCATCGATCACCAGGATCATTAGCCATATACAACTCGTTGTTGTTAATGATGCAATTACAGGGATCTATCTCAATATCCTTAAGGGGTTCACCCTTACAAGGACAATTAAAATTTAAAAATCTACATTGACATAAACATTTCAAGTTGAGTGACAAAAAGATCAAAATAACTAAACACAAAAAATAGAGAAAACAAAAAAAACAACACAAGAAAAATAGGTAATTATTTACATCACAGTATCACAGTTGGATTAGAGTATCACAGGCGAGCATCACAGTTGGTGGTATATATTAATATCTTTCATAATTTCAAAATAATTTTAATTTTTTCCACCTCAGTTAAATTTTCACGAATTTCACCACGTATATCGAATCTGTTTCTTTCTACCGTATATTGAGGACATGCATATATAATGTGAGTTACTGCCAACTCTACATCACATACTATGCAGATAGGAGGTATTTCTCCAATGTGCATAGTCTGATATGCATGAGTCACCGTAGTATGCCCAATACGAAGCAGACGCACTTTGGATCCATCAGCTCGTTCTAGAAAAAGACGTAAGGCTGGGGTTGACGGATCTTGTTTTATTACGCAAAGCTTTGAAGGTTTACCTGCCCACTCATCCTGCCATTCCCTTTCTGTTCTTTTATGCAGTAGTACTTTACGATCATATTTACTAATACAAGGGAAATCAATTCTAGCAGCTTGCTGAGCAGCTTCATCTGCCATTGTGTTGCCAAGTATACTAGTGTGGCTTGGGACCCATACAAACGTGAGTTTGTTTCTCTTTTCGCTGCATTCTCGAATAAGCCTCTGAATTTTTTGTTTCAGAGGAACATGGACAAATATGTCATTTATTTTAGACACGACCTCTAAAGAGTCAGGAACATTAATTAAAACTCTAGATTGATTATATTCCTCAATGACATAGGATAAGGCTTTCCAGATCGCAAAATGTTCTGTGAGGAAAGTGGATGCTTCATGTCTTAAAGTCCGTTGGAAAGCTGACCCGTTGGTAATAATTGCACATCCAGCACCAGGTTGTTTGTGTTTTGGAGCCATCAGTATAAATAACAATTTTTTCGTTGTACTGATCTTGTATTTTCTGGAACTTTTGTTGATATATTTCAGGCGATGTGTCTTGACGTTTTAGTTTGTTCAGGTCTAATATTACTTCAGTTTCAGGTATTAGCCATGGAGGATTTTCGTAATGGATTTCATTGATTATCATAGGCAGGTTTCTCTCACTATATGGCTAGGATTTGCCAATGCCGAAATGAGGTAGGATTGCGCTAGCTTCCTCCCCTTCTATATTTAAGGGCTCTATTTCCGCTTCAGCACATAGGCTAGTTGCGGGGCTTGTGTAAAAAGCTCCAAGAGCTTGCCTTAAACATGCATTTTGTAGGCGGTCCAGGAGCTGTAAGGTTAATTTGCAAGCATTAGAGTATACCACCGAGCCATAATCTATCTTCGAACGAAGAATAAGAAATTCGAATCTTCTTCTGCACTCTTACCCCAAAGCTTGCTCATTTTTTCAATGATGTAGAGGAAGCTATTACGAAATCTCTATTGACTGGCCTAAGAGCAAAACATATAGGGCAAAATAAATAAAATTACAAAGCATTTCCACTAGTAGTGTGGAACTATCGAATGAATACTATCGAAACATTCGATAGTTGCAATTCATTCGAATAATTCGATAGCTCGTAAGAAAACATTCGTCGAAAACTATTCGAATAAAAATTATCGAATAGATGCGTCATCTGCCTTGAAATATTGTATTCTAGTAATTCGGCAGCAAAAACCATTCATTTATAAAATTCATTCATTTATCAAATTCATTTCTTCGTCAGGATCGATTTTAATAAAATATAAACTGGATTTTAGTTGTCGTCCGGCGACGTAGGTTTCTTTCCTAGAAACCCGACAGCGGTCGGTGGCAATCATATGCTATGAAAGAAGCCGGCATCTTTGATTTTTTGCGGAGTCAAATAAAGATAAGGACACATTATTTTTTTATTGAGGTGCTAGTATTTACACAAAAAATACATTATGAAGGGCGCTGTTGCCATATATTCGTATTAGTTGGTATTAGCAAAGAATATCATTCTTTAGCATTAGTTAGTTAGGGATAGAATGTCTATATGTTTTGCATTTTTTTATTAATATTCTGTTGTTACACTGCAATAATACATTTTATTTTGGATGTAGGAAAATGATTTTTAATGTTTTTAAGCAAAGACTGGTTTAATAAATGATAATATCAGTAATAATTTGTTATACCTATTAACAACAAAATTTAACATCATTTAATAATATAAACATTTTTTTAAGTAGTAGCAAAATATAAACAACAAATAGAAGTCAAAAGTATTTATATGAGATCCTATTTAAAAATAATATAGTCTCTAAATGGCAACGTTGGTTTATTAAATAATAATAATTACAGAACTAATTTGTTATATTAACAACAAATTTTAAAATCATGAAATATAAACATTTATTAATTTTCTAAGCATGCAGTGTAATGGAAGGAAAATATAAATAAAAAATTAGAAATCAAAATTATTTACATTACTTTTTATTACTTTATATTACTATTTAAAAAAAATAATTACTTTTACCGGCATATACTTTAAAAAATAAATGAAATATTTCTTCGCAAAAAACTACATGTAAGAGAATTAGCATAAATAAAATACAAACATTGTTAACTTTTTCTTTTAAATTGGCACGTGTAAAACTTTCAATTTAATTTTCTCACCCCAAAATTTGAGTTTGATAACCATTTACTTAACCACATTACTTAAATATGATTATTAAGTTCAACTAATTCATATTATTAAAACATCTAAAATACAAATATGTATTTTTAAAATTAATTGTAAGTTCATCTCATCTCTCTTAAAAATTGCTGCTTCTCAAAATTTCCCATTAAATAAATGCAATCTAACCTAACCATAATATACCATATAAAATTAAATAATTGAAAGATCGGGCTACGGAAAATCACACAAATTTTCGGAAAAATTTTGACCACTTCGCACACAATCGTCAATTAAAAAAAAACTACTATTTTAGTATTTTAAATATTTTAATAAACGCAAAAATAGCACGGCGAAGTTATAAAAATTTGGAAGAACTAATAATGCACTGACGCACACAAAAATCAAACGAATACTAAATTTCATTTATCACAAGCATTCGATAGTCGTGGCGCAACGATAACCATTTAGTCGCACGGCGAGGTTGTCACATATGCTTTAGTATACAAATGAATGAATGATTTTATTCGAATAAAACCATTCGATAGTTGAAATCATTCATTCAGTAACCATTCGATAGTCTAATTCATTCGATAGTTCCCATCGCTAATTTCCACAACAGTTCAAAAATGTTGCCTGTAATAGTAAAATAATTAAATTTACATAAAACATTTTCGTAAATGTACATTAATTAGAAAACGAATCCAAATAACTTTTTAAGTACTTACTTCTTTGGAATGCACTTCAATTTATATTTAATAAGAGAATTAGAATTTACTCACGTCCATATATACAGAGTGGTTCAATCCAATTATTGATTTCCAAAACATATCAATATATTTTTAAATAATACAAAGTGGTCCATACTGTATTCCGGAAACTTCGGAAGTATATTCTGCAGATAAAAATAAGTAAAAAAGTTCGTATAAATGTATGTCCTAAAATGCTTAGTTTCGGAGATACAGGGTATAGAAATTCCATTTTTATTTCGATTTTTTCCAAATAATTTCTGAAGTAACGTCAATATTTGGATGGAAATTAACACGTTGAGTAGATAATTATTTGACTGAAATAATAAATATGGGAACTTTTTATTTTATTGAATTGAGGATAAAACAAATGAAAAATGATGATAAAATAGTTTCTGTTGAACTTTTGGCACAAAAACATTTCAAATTTATTATTTCAGTCTGATAACTATTTAGTCAACATGTTTAATTTATGTCAATGATGACAGGTATTCATAATTTTGATTCCAAATATCTCGAGAACCATTACTCGTAGCGATTGTTACCAAGAGACCTCTTTTTACGTAAAAAACGTTGTAAATGTATATTTTTCACCCAGTTTGTGACTCAGTAGTTTCATACAGGTACGGACGAAAAGTTATTAGTCTTCAAACCAGTTAAAAAATATGTAGGTGGCGCCCTCTACAAGTAGGAGTCATATTGACATCAAAATCAAATTTTAAATGCCAAAAAACTCGCAGACACCAATTTTCATCCAAATATTGACATTACTTCAGAAATTATTTGGAAAAAATTGATATAAAAATTAACCAAACTTCTACACCCTGTATCTCCGCAACTAAGCATTTAAGGACATACATTTATATGAACTTTTTTACTTATTTTTATCTGCAGAATATGCTGCCGAAGTTTCCGAAATACAGTGCGAACCACCCTGTATATACCGTGATGTGGTGGATCGGAAATTTTGAAAAAGTCAAATATTATCTCCCCAGATGATTTAATGCAAAAATTGTATAAGACTTTTTTGAAGAGGCGTTAAAGTTGTACTTTTGTCTAAAATTTCGTTTCATTTGGAATAGTCGATATAATAAATAATACATAAATCGATTGGCCCAAGTCACTCCAGATAATTGGGTAAATCAATCATCTGTATGACAGTATGATTTATAAAAAAAATAACGCCTTCAATTAAAAACACAATTTCTTTACAATTTTTTTTATAAATAATGCTATCAAACATAGTCAGGTCTAACATTAGTGATACTCACCCTGTATTAACCTTACTTTCTAACTACATAATTAAAATAAACTTATATAAGTCTGCCAAATAAATTAACAATGCATATTGCTTCTAAATACCCATCAAATCTCTATAAACTGAAAACCGCAAAATGAAGTCAATTGTGAGTATATCTATCATTAGCAAGTGTCCAATTTAACTAATAAATAATGTTTATATTCAATTTTAGATTATAATTTCCATTTTTGTGACTCTGGCTGTAGCATCGCCGCAAGGGAGAACATCCAAAACCTACGTACCTAGCGAATATGAAAGGCATCAGAACGAAGCTGCAAGGTAGTACTTTTTTAACCAACCTATTATCCATTGATGAAATACCGACAATAGGCAATACTGTTTTTTCGCCGAAAAATTAATAGACGCATGAAATAAAATTGAACATATTTTTTTTTCATCAAATATTAGGATTTTTGGTAATTTTTTGAGCTAGAACTATTTTTAGCTAATCAAAAAAAATATTTTAAACCAAAAAATATTATTTGTTGTGTGTTGATTGCATACTATTCACTCAAATCCAATGCACTGACTGTTCCGCTTTAAAAATTAACAGACTTTTAGCAAAATAGCACAAAATGTTCACAGTTAAAATAAAAGCACGGTATAGGACACCGTATATTAATATTTACTTTATGATAAATTTACTTGCAGATATCAATTTTCGTCAAACATCGATGATCACATAAGCGACTTGACCCATCAAAGGTCAGAAGAAAGGGATGGGCTGTCTGTTAAAGGAATGTATTCTTACAGCGATGGATATTACAAAAGAACAGTACATTATGTAGCTGATGACAAAGGATACAGAGTGTTAAGGTAATTCCAAGTTAACAAAATATAGCCAAAAATCTGCATCCAAAATTGCGATCTGGATATACCCTAAATGTTAAAATGATTTAAATGATTTTAAATATGCACCATAACTATTATTTTTTCTTTATTTTTACATCTCAGTTCTTTAATATCCATAGGATTATATTCAACGAAGCTTGCCCCAAAATTTTCAAATATACAGAGTGTTTCAGATCTAAAATCCATACCAAAGTTAATTTTTTTTATGGAACATCCCGTATATAATTTTTAATTTTTGGATTCTTTAACCTAAAAAACGGCATCTACATATATAAAATGCTAATGTTTATCTGTGTCGTCTCTACTGAGTAACGACTTACTCTAGAAAGTTGCTTTTTTTTACTAAAGATAGTTAATTGGCTCTTCTAAAAACTGTCGTCGCCGGATTTTTTGTTTTTCATTTAATTAAAATAAAATTAAAAAGTATTTTTTTCCTTGATGTCGTGGCGGATGCGCCAGGCTTCAACTACTCGTAGTTTATTATAAGGGTCAAATAAATGTTTAAAAGCATTGGTTTTGGAGATATTTAAATATGTATGCTATAATAAAACAGATGGTCAACACCCTGTACGTTACTTTTCAGAATTAATTCTTTCGCTGAATTTTAAGCTAGAGAAATAACTTAACTGAAAAATTTGATTGCTTCCTTAAATTTATACAGGGGTATCAAAAATTGCTGGTCTATTTTAAATATTTATTTTACGTAAAAATTTGGTGATTTCAAACCAAACACCCTGTACCTTCTTAAATAAATTGATACAGATCTCAATGCACTTTCAAACTATATTAGTTTGTAAGTTTTTGAATAAAAAGCAATTTTTCTATAAAAAGACAACTAAGGTAACTGGTGCCATAGCAATTTGTTGGTGATGATAGCTGTTTTCAAAATCGAAAAGTCGTTTATCGAGTATATTTAAATTTATAGCACAGTTTACATCATTTAATTTACCTACAATAGAAGAAAAATTAAGAAGCATCCGCTCGAGAAAAAACGGCGTCAAAGACGGCTAGGAAATGACAATCGATAACAATTTTGACGAAGTCATAAATTGACATAAAACTTGTCAGAAACTAATACTCATTATCGAAA